>NC_133666.1:377368616-377525209 GCF_037893015.1 Macrotis lagotis
AGGAGAAGAATGACCTCTATGAAGAAAACAACTCCTTCAAATGCAGTATGGAACTAAAAGAAGTTGATGACTTTGCAAGAAATCAGGAAGAAATAAAACTCTTCCAAAAAAGTAAAAAAAAAAAATCAAAGAAAATTTTAAATATCTCATTGGAAAAACAACTGACATTGAAAACAGATCCATATGACATAATTTTAAAATTACTGGGCTACCTGAAAGTCATGACCAGGAAAAGAGCCTAGATTTTAGTTTTTAAGAAATGGTACAGCAAAATTGCCTTGAGACCCTAGGAGTAAAGGGTAAAATAGAAATTGAGGGAAGTCACTGGTCACCCCCTGAAAGATATCCAAAAGTAAAATTTCCAAGCATATTTTAGCCAAATTGCAAAAGGCCCAAGTTTAAGAGAAAATTCTAAAAGCTGCCAGAAGAAAACAATACAACTACTGTCACTCTACAGTCAGAATTACACAGGATCTGGCAGCATTCACATTAAGGGCTCTCAGGGATTGGAATATGATATTCCAGAAGGCAAAAGATCTTGGTTTACTTCTGAGAACCAACTACCCAGCAAAACTGAACAACTTCTTTCAGGGGAAAATATAGACTTTCAATGAAACAGGGGACTTTCAGATTTTCCTATTGAAACAACCAGCACTGAACAGAAAGTTTGTTCTTCAATTACAGGACTATGGTGAACCACAGAGTGGGTAGATGAGAAAGACTAACTATGAGGAACTTAATGATATTGAGCTGTTCTTATTCCTTTATGGGAAGGAGATATTGATAACTCATATGAACTTTCTCATTTATAAGAGTTGTAAGAAGGAGCAAATATAGACAGGACACAGGTAGCAGCAGAATGCAATGGTATAATATAGTAAAAAGTTGGAGTCAATGGGTGATAAAGGGAAGTATTGGAAGGAAGAGAAAGGACAGGAAGAAGAAGCTGAGAAATTTCACATAAGAGTCAAGAAAAAGTTTTTCAATGGAGTAGAAGAGGGGAAAGTGAGGGGGAATGAGTGAGCCTTCATTCCCATCAGAAATGGTTCAGAGGGGGAATAACATACACACTTAATAGGATATAGAAATCTACTTTACCCTAAAGAAAAATGAGAAGAAAATGATGGGATAAGGGGGGATGGGGGAGGGAAGGGGGGAATAGGTGACAGAAGAGGTGGAAGATTGTGGGTAAGGGTACTCAGATACTAAATCCTTTTGGACAGGGACAAGATGAAAGGAGAGAGAGAGAAAATAGAATAAATGAGAAGGGGGAGAAATAGAGTGGAGGGACATATAGCTAGTAATAGCAACTGTGGGAAAAATATTGAAGCAACTCCTCTGGTGGCATTATGATAGAGAAGGCAACTTACCTCAGAGACAGAGTCATTGGAATCTGAACACAGACTGGAGTACATTTTTTCCCTCTCTCACTATTCCTGAGTTTTCCTATCTTCTAGGGGGGTTGTTTATGTTTACTCTTATAACAAAATTATTATAAAAATAAAAATAAATAAACCAAAATTATACTTAAAAATACAAAGTAAGGGTATGTACAGTTTTACTACCCTTTAAGTATAGTTCCAAATTCCTCTCAGAAAGTTGAGATTAGTTCCCAACTCAACCAACTGTGTATTAGTGTCCCAGTTTCTCATAGCCCCTTCAAAATTGATCTTTTTTTCTGTTTTGCTATTTTAATCATTTTGATAGATATGATGTGCCTCAGAATTGGTTTAATTTGCATTTCTTTAATCAATAATTATTAAGAGTATTTTGTCATATGACTACAGTTAACTTTAATATCTTTACTTGAAAACTGCCTGCTCATATCATATAACCTTTTATCAATTGAGAATACAATTTTATTCTTATGAATTTGAAGCAGTTCTCTATCTATTTTAGAAATGAGTCCTTTATCAGAAATGCTAGCTTTGAAAATTGTTTCCCAGCTTTCTGTTTTCCTTCTAATCTTGGTTGCATTTGTGAAAAAGTTTTTTTTTAATTTAATGTAATCAAAAGTATCCAATTTGCATTTTATAATATTCTCTATCTCTTTTTTGGTGATAAACTCTTCCCTTCTGCATAGATCATACAGATAACTATTGCCAGGAAATGTTGTCTTATCCTTCCAGATCTTAACAATGTAATCAGAGCATATTAAGCAAAATAACAATTACATGAAACAATAAGACCCAAAAGAAAGATGCAAAATCCTAAAGTTTTTTAGATCTTGGGTTACTTTAAGAAAAGAAGAATGTTCAGAATTAAGGTGGGACCTCTATTTTGGAGAAGGGTTCACACTGTCCAAATTTCATTTCATTCCTCTTTCTCTGGACTTTGACACCATTTCTCTTACCTAGGGTACTTTACATCTCCCCTACCTCCCTTTTGAGCATTATTCTCTACCCTAGGAATATAAATTTCTGAGGGCAGGGGATGTCTTTCCTTTTGCTTCTATTTGTATTTACAGTGCTTACCAGTTTTTGGATGTTCTTAATAAAACACTTGTTTGCTTGATGATTAGATATGTATTTCTTCATCCAAAAGTGCAGTACTAGGGAATAATCAGCACCCATTTCAGGGGAGTCAATTTTTACCAGGCATAAGAAAAAAAAAACTAACTAATAATTAGAATTATCCATCAATAAAATCCACTGACCCAGCAAGGAGTGGACACCCTATTGTTGAATAACGTCAAGCAGAGTTGAAAGACTGCTTGTCAAGAATGTTTTAGAGAAGAAACCTGTTCAGGGAGGAGTTAGACAAGGTGGTCCTTGGGGACCCTTCTGGCCCTCAAATTTGGTGATTCTATATAAGTACTAACTTCCTGAGGTAAGTTTTGGTGATTAAATAATTCAATTCTACAATCCTTTCTTAGGCCTTAATACATGTTGTTAAATTGAATGGAACATGAGTCATGATAGTGGATGCAAAAACAAAACATAAGAAAGGCAAAGATTTTACCTTTACTCTAGTAGGGAGATGAAATGTGTGTAGATATAGTCAGCTGTTCTACCAGCTAGTCTGTTATAAGTGCATAGGAGAAATCAGACCACAGGAAGAGAGGATCAGGAAAAGAAGCAATCACTTTAAGGCAGGCAATCCAGGAAAGCTTCATGAAGGTGAGAGTACTCCATTCAATTCAATAAACATTTTTTACACCCCTTTCATGTACCAGACACTGTGGACAGCCCTGGAGATACAATTTAAAATTTATCCCAAATCCAAAGTCCATTGGTCTGTATCTGTCTCCTTATTGTATGGGGGCTTGGACAGAATTGGCAAGAGTAGGAGAAAGGAGAGCTCTTCAGTCCTTTTTGAATGACTGAGTCTTTTCAGATTTGGTGCACTTTTAGCATACAACTTTGAAATAAAAATGGAAGAATGCCAATCCCATTTCAGGTTATTAAAGGAAAAGACTCCAGGAAGAAGCTGATATGAGAGAAGTTGACAATTTCCATCATGTCCCTATCCCCAGATTGCTACCCCAGTGAATTTTGGGAACTTCCTCTTGGTTGAGATACAGGACTCTATCCTTTTGTTCAGCTGAGTTACCTTACTTCCAATTGGATAGAGTATTATTCTCTTTTGTTTGGTGTATTCTCCTATCTACACTAAGAATATGATTTTTTTTTGCTATCAAGGGGAATAAATTGGTTTCTTTGATAAAAAATTACTATTCATATCATTTGACAATTTATCAATTGAAAAATGGCTAATTTCTTATCAATTTGACACAGTTCTCTAAATTTAAGAAATGAGTCCTTTCTTTATCAGAAAGTACCTGTAAAAATGTTTCCCAGCTTTCTGTTTACCTTTTTAATCTTAGTCAAATTGGTTTTTAATTCAATATGACAAAAATGATCCATTTTGCTTTCATGATATTCTCTGTCTCTTCTTTATTCCTAAATTCTTCTTCTCTCCATAGATGTGAGAGGAAAACAATTTCTTGCTCTTGTCATTGGCTTATGCTATAACCTTTTAAGTCTAAATCATGTATCAATTTTGATTTTATCTCTTAATATGGTATGAGATATTTGTCAATGTATATCTAATTTCAGTCATACTATTCTCCTATTTTTCCAGTAGTTTTGTCAAATTATGATTTCTTATCCTAGAAGCTGCAGTCTTTGTGCTTATCCAGCAATAGTTTACTAAGATTATGAAGTGCTGTGTCTTGTGAACCTAACCTATTACACTGATCCACAACTCTCCTAGACAGCATTTTTGATAAATACTGTTTTATAATATAGTTTCAGATCTGATATGGTTAGGCCCCTATCATTTGCATTTTTTGTCAGGTTCTTTGATATCTTGATCTTTTTAAAATTTTTAAAATTTAATTTTATTTAATTTTTATCTCCAATATAATTTTTTATTATTATGGACCTAAAGAAATAGATTGATTCAAGTAGAATCATCATTTTTATTTCATTAGTTTGGCTTATACCTAAGCAATTGATTTTTTCCAGTTACTGAATTCTGACTTTATTTGTGTGAAAAAGTTTACTGTGTTTATCTTGGAAGATAGACTATATTTCAAGATTCCTACAGTTGTTTGGAATAGGATTTCTTTTTCTATTCCTTGTTGTTGGACTTTGTTGGTAATAGATAGAAATGCTGATGATTTATGTGGGTTTATTTCATTTCTTGGAATTGTTAAAGTTGTTAACTGTTTAAAAGAGATTTTAGTAGATGCTTTGGATTCTCTAAGTATACTATCATGTCATCTGCACAGTATTTTATTATCTCATTGGTTATTACAATTTCTTTAAATTATTTTTCCTATCCCACTGCAAAACTTAATACTATTACTACAACAAAAAAAGATATAGGTAATAACAGACATCCTTATTTCATCCATGATGTTCTTGGGAATGATTCTACCTTATACTCAGTGCTTGAAATACCTGCTGGTGATTTTAGGTAGACACTGTTTGTCATTTTGAGAAAAAACCCTGACTTCTGGGATGGAGCCAAGATGGTGGTGTGAAGTTAACAAGCTCCTGGAATTTTTCTCTACCAAAGATATGTGAAGTCTCAACTCTGACACTCACATTACAGAACCCACCATGAAAAAGAGAAGATTCAAAGAAGGTTTCAACTGCAGATATCATGGAGGATCTTCACTGAAGGTATGTCTCTTTGGGGGAAAGGGGGAAGCAATGTTCAGGAGGCTGGAGAGTGGGGAAAACCATCAGGAGATTTTTAGCCACAGTGCAATCCAGGTCCAGACAGGTCCTGTCAGTTGGATAGAAAGATAGCAGGAAGGATCCCAATGCCAAACAAAGTCTGAAAACCTGAGAGCACTGGGGTAAAAGACAGGACTGGGTCAGGAACAATCTTCTGTTAAGACAGAACCTGGACATAAAGGAGGGGGGAAAACACTACAAAGGTAAGTCCTGGACTTCACAGGCAACAACCTGGAAAACAACAAACCAGGGATCAGACCCCAGCCCCAGGAAATAAAATCTTGGATCTAAATTCCATATATACCCCAGGAGCAAAATTATAGCAACAAAGATGAGCAAAAAAAGCTAAAAGAGAGTTCACTATAGAAAAATACTACATAAATAAAGATGACAGCCATGGCATGTCTAAAGAAGAAATTTCTGAAACATCACTCACAGGACATGTATCAAAACAGTCTATAAATTGGATTCAAATACAAAAGTTCTTTGAAGAACTTAAAAAAGAATTTAAAAACCAAAAAGGAGAAGAAAAAAATGGAAAAAAGAAATGAAAGTAATGCAGGAAAATTGTGAAAAAATGGCCAGAGAATTCACCAACTTTTAAAAGGAAACACAAGAGATAATTGAAGACAACAAAATCCTAAAAATTAGAATTGAACAGTTAGAAACCAATGAATCCACAAGACTACAAGATTCCATAAAACAAAATAAAAAGGCTGAAAAAATTGAAGATAAGGTAAACCACCTTCTAAGGAAAATGAATGACCTGAAAAACAGGTACAATCTACAAATCATTGGACTACTAGAAAGCCTGGACCAACAAAAGAATCTGAAAACATCATGCAATAAATTATAAAGGAAAATTGCCCCAATCTACTAGAAAAAGATAACAACATAACAATTGAAAAAATGGACAGAACCCTTCCAGAAAGATACCCACAGGATAAAAACTCCAAGGGCTGTAATAACCAAATTCTAGGGCACTCAAATAAAAGAGAGAATATTGCAAGGAGCAAAATGAAAACAATTTAAATACAAAGGGAATATAATCAGACTAACAGAGGATCTATCAGACTCAACACTGAAGAATAAGAGGAACTGGAATAAAAAATTTAGATTGCTACGGACCTGGGATTACAACCCAGAATGCACTACACTGCAAAATCAGTATATATTCTCATGGGAAAAGGTGGATGTTAATGAAATACAGAACTTCTAGAATTCCCTGACAGAAAGACAAGAACTGAACAGAGAATTCAATTACCAAATACATGACTGAAGAGTTACATAAAAAAGGTATATGAATAGGGGGTCTAAAAATATAACTATTTTAAACAAATATTGGTTCCAAAAAGGAAGATATAACAATTTTAACTCATTAGAACTTTAGTTTTCTAAGGATAATTGTTGGGTGGAATATAATTTAATGTAGGATTATTTGGGTTTTGTATCCAAATTGAAGAGGTACATGATCACATCACCATGTTTGAGTTAAAAAGCCCTGAAAAAAAAATCAGGATGGTCAACTTTAACTTAAGTATCTCATTACACTCTGACTGGCTTTAATCATAAAATGCTAAACACCTTGTATGACGAGGGATCATAAACTGCTAGGACCTGAGACAATATCTATATTACCTGCAGTCCTTTGTAAAGTTCTCAGTGAGACCTCCAGTTAATTAGATCAGGATCCTTGACTTAACAAGAGGTTAGGTATCCCGGTTGGGCGAGGGAGGGTAAAGTTCGAGAGACAAAGGGGCTTGGTTCACTTAACAAGGTGTTAAGTACTTTGAGTGGGAGGTGGGTAGGTAAAGGGAGGAAGAAAATGGGAGGGGTGGGGGTGGCACAAATAGGCCAGGAAATCATATGGCTTTGCAGGATATTTTGACTTGTGAAGAGGACTATGTGAGTTTGAGAGGTACTTGAAAAGGGGGTAAGACAAAACTGATTATAATTTTAATTTGATGCAATTTTATGCAATGCTGCTTATCAAACAATGGAGAAAATATTCTGTGATAATATCTTGATGACAATAGGTGATTATCAAGTAATCAAGGACTGTGATTGGTGACACCAGACTAATAATATTAGATCTCCACAGGAAGAGGCACAAAGTTTTATAATTTTAGAGGGAAAGAAGAGAGAATGTGAAGGCTATGTGAATTCTATTCAACAGATTTATTACAGTGAGGGAATAAGATACATTCCCACTTGGATCTAAAAATCTATCTTAATCAACAGGGAAGGAAGGAAATAGGAAACGGGTAAGGTAAGGGAAGAAGGGTCTGATAAAAGGGAAGGAAAAGTATAAGTGAAAATAAACTTAAACATAAATTTATAAAAGATAAGGCAAAGGGGAAAGGTAATAAAATTTTGATGTTGAGGAATAATAGAAAAGGAAAGATAAATATAACTGGAGAAAAATAACATAGATGTTAATTATTAATCACTGTATTTAGTACTTGGTTTATCTTTCCCTCACCTTTTATTACATGTCATTTTTTATTGCATCATGATCTGAGAAGTATGTATTTATTATTTCTGCCTTTCTGCACTTGATTTTAAGATTTTGTGCCCTATTACATGGTCAATTTTGGTGAAGGTTCCATGTACTGTAGCTATTAGTAATCACTAGTAATTATTAATATTAGAATTAATAAATGTGAATGGAACGAATTGTCCCTTCAAATGGAATGGGATAGTAGAATGGATAAAAAATTAGAATCCTGAACTATGTTGTTTACAAAGAGACACATTTGAAGCAGAAAGATACATACTGGGTAAAGGTAAAAGGTTGGAGCAAAATATATTATTTCTCAGCTGAAGTGAAAAAATCTAGGGAAGTGATTCTTAATCTCATACAAAGTAAAAGCAAAAATCAATCTCATTAAAAGGGATAAGGAAGGAACTATATCTTCTTAAAAGACACCATTGGCAATGAATTTTTATCATTTCTAAGTAAGTATGCAGCTAATGGGATGGCTTCCAGATACCTAGAGGAAAAGTTGAGTGAATTACAAGGAGAAATAGACAACAAAACTCAACCTCGACCTCCCTCTCGCATAGCTAGATAAATCTAACAACAAAATATACAAGAAAAAAGTAAAGAAGATGAATGAAATCTTAGAAAACTTAGGGATGACAGAATTCTGGAGAACATTTAATGGGGACAGAAAAGAATATACATTTTGCATAGCTGTACATGGCACCGTCAATAAAATTTAACCATGTATTAGGGCACAAAATCTTAAAATCAAGTGCGGAAAGGCAGAAATAATAAATACATACTTCTCAGATCATGATGCAATAAAATTTACATGTAATAAGGGGTGAGGGAAAGATGAAACATGTACTAATTGGAAATTAAATAACTTTATCTTGCATAATGGCTGAATCAAATAGAAAATAATAGAAATAATTAATAATTATATCCAAGAAAAGGATAATAATGAGACATCATATCAAAATTTATGGGATACAGTCAAGATAGTTTTTAGTGGAAACTTTACATCTCTAACTGCCTATATGAATAAAATAAAGAAAGAAGAGATCATTAAATTGGGTAAGCAACTAAAAAAAAAACTAGAAAAAGAATACATTAAACAGCTACAATTAAATAACCAAACTGGAAATTCTGAAAACCAAGTTAGAGATTAATAAAATAGAAAGCAAAAAAAAAAGCCATTGATCTCATAAATAAATCTAAGAGTTGGTTTTATGAAAAAGTCAACAAAATGGACAAACCTCTGTTTTATTTGATTTAAGAAAAGAGAGAAGATAACCAAATAACCAGTATCAAAAAATGAAAATAGTGAACTCACCACCAATGAGGAGGAAATTAAAGAGATAATTCAGTTAATTTGTCAAACTTTATGCCAATAAATTGGACAACTTGAGTGAATTGGATGAATATTTTTAAAAATACAAACTGCTTAGCTTAACAGGAGAGGAAATCAATAACTCAAATAACCCCATTTCAGGAAAAAAAAAAAAAAAAACATTAAACTCCCTAAGAAAAAAGTCTTGGGGCAGCTAGGTGGCACAGTGGATAGAGCACCGGCCCCGGAATCGGGAGTATCAGAGTTCAAATCTGCCCTCAGACACTTAATAATTACCTAGCCGTGTGGCATTGGGCAAGTCACTTTACCCCTTTGCCTTGCAAAAACTAAAAAAAAAAAAAAAAAATGTCCCCACGTCCAGATGGATTTACAAGTGAATTCTACCAATCATTTAAGGAACATTTAATTCCTATTCTACAGAAGCTATTTTAAAAAATAGGGGAGGAAGGACTTCTTTTTTTTTTTAGATGTTTTTTCAAGACAATGGGGTTAAGTGGCTTGCCCAAGGCCACATGGCTAGGTAATTAAGTGTCTGAGGTTGGATTTGAACCCAGGTACTCCTGACTCCAAGGCTGGTGCTCTATTCACTGCACCACCTAGCCGCCCTGAGAGGAAAGACTTCTACCAAACTCATTTTATTACACCAAGATGGTGTTGATACCTAAACCATGAAGAACCAAATCAGACAATGAAAATTATAGACCAAGCTCCCTATTAAATATTGATGCAAAAAATCTATAAATAAAATGTAAGCAATGAGACTACAGCAAGTTATTATTAGGTTAATACAGCATTATCAGGTTGGATTTATATCAGCCAAGAATTGATGGTTCAATATTAGGAAAACAATCAAAGTAACTAAGCATATCTTTAGTAAAACCAACAGAAAACATATGCTTATCTCAATAGATGCTGAACAAACTGAGAAAATGCAATATCCATTTCCATAAAAAACAATAGAAATTATAGGAATAAATGAAGTTTTTCTTAAAATAATAAACAGTGTCTATCTAAAATCATAAACAAATATTATATTTAATGGGAATAAACTCAGAGCATTTCCAATAAATCTGGGTGTGAAACAAGAACATCCACTATAAACCTTACTATTAAATATAGTATAGGAAACACTATCAGTAGCAATAAGAGATATAAAAAGAAATTGAAGGAATGAGAATAGACAATGAGGAAGCAAAACTTTCACTCTTTGCAGCTGATATGGTGGTATACCTAAAGAACCCCAAAAAATCATCTATCTCCTTGAAAAATGAACAAATTCACCAAGTAGAAGGATAAAAAAACCCCACATAAATCATCAGCATTTTTATATATGAGTGACAAAGTCCAAGAATAAGAGATAGAAAGAAATTCCATTTAAAATAACTGTAGATAACATCAAATACTTGGGAATCTACCTCCCAAGGCAAAACAAAATAAGGTCAAAATGGGTACAGGATTTAGACATAAAGAGGGAATGCCATAGTTAAATTAACATACCAAAAAGATATTCTATCTATCTGATCTATGGAAACAAGAATTAGAGCATAATATATACTGCAAAATGAGTGATTTTGACTCTATTAAATTAAATTTTTTTTTTGCATTAATAAAATCAATGCTGCCAAAATTAGAAGAAAAGTAGAAAACTGGGAGACAATCTTCATAACCAGGAGTTCTGATAAAGGTCACATTTCTAAAATATATAGAGAATTGCATCAAATGTATAAGGTCACAAATCATTCCCCAATTGATAAATGGTAAAAGGATATGAACAGACATTTTTAAGTGAAGAAATTAAAGTTCTATATAATCATATACAAAGGCTCCAAATTGCTATTGATTAGAAAAATGCAAATTAACACAAAAATGAGGTATGTCACAACTATTAGATTAGCATAGATGAGAAAAAGGGAAGATGATCACTGTTGGAGAGGTTATGAGAGAATTGGGACATTGATATATTGCTGGAGGAGTTGTGAATGGATGCCACCTTTCTGGAGCACAATATGGAACCATATCTGTAGAGCAATATAGAATTATATCCAAAAAGCAATGAAACTGTTCATATCATTTGACCCAGCAATTCCAATTCTAGGACCATATCTAGAAGAAATTGGAAAAAATGGGAAAAATTTCTACATGTCCCAAAATATTCATAGCAGCCAGTATTTTAGTGGCAATGGATTGGAAAGTGAGGTGATGCCCATCAATTTGGGAATGGCTAAATAAATTATGGTATACGAGTACTATGGAAAACTATTGTTAAATAAGAAACCATAAATGGTCAGACTCTAGAGAAGCATGGAATGACTTATGGAATCTGATGCTGAGAGAAGGGAGTAGAGCCAAGAGAACAATTTACACATCAACATTATGAGATGAACAACCTGGATGTAAGCACCCCCTCTTGGCAGTACAAAGAGCTAGGACGACCATCTTTGACAGATTATGGATTATGTTATCATCAACCACAGTAAGAAAAACAAAACCTAACAAGACCCACACAGGAAAAATACATACCCCTTTCAATCTGATGAACACTTTGTAAAAATTATCTCTTATGTATCTCTTTCCCTTAATCCTATTTCCTCATGCCAAAAACTACTACTTTGTAAATATGTTTAACAAAATATGTATGCAAAATGACTCTTTGCTGCTGAGGGGAGGGTGGTGGGAAGGGAGGGTTGAGGGAAATTTTGTAACTTGGAAACATACATGTACAAATGGATGAAAATAAATAAAGAAAAAAGAAAAGAAAAAAATCCTATTGAATTATGTCAAGATGGCAGAGAAAAGCCCGGAACAATGTGTAACTCTCTGGGGTTTCCCTCAGAAACACCATTATAGAGCTTCAGAACACACCAAAGATCTGAGTGAAACTTCTTTCAGCAAGGTCTGTCAATGTGGGACAGTGGGTTTGATCAGAGCAGAGAACAGAGACCCAGTCAAATGGATGGCAGGGTTAGGTGGGCTACAAATCTTAGATCCTCACCTGTGGGAGCACAGATTTGGTCAGTTAGAACTCAACTAAATGATGGGCAGCTAGGAGATCTCCTACCCACTGGAAAACCACAAGACCCCCATGCAACCTATGTGCAAGGTTGTTCAGGACAGCCTGACTCTGATAGTGAGTCTGTAGTGTTCCCACCTGGGAGGAGGGCCTGGCTTCCTCATATAAACAGCCCCCAAGACAGCCCCAGGTGTCACATTTTCCCAATGGTACAGAGTGTGGGTGGTTGACTTCCTGGGTGGATGAATATCCCAACACTGATCACTGGACCAGAGTGAGAGACCCTTGTATTTCCAGTCTGGGTGATATATCCTAGTGACTGAAATGCATGTGGACACCTGAGAGATAATCCCAGGTGTTCCCACCATCCTCATCAACTCAGGGAGTGACCACTGACATACCAAAGGCATATGGACTAGACAGAGAACCTCAGGTGATCCTTTACAGTCAATACACCGATCAATCCCCAGAATTACTAACATCTATGATCCCAGGGCAGTTAGCAAGTACCTACAACTGTCAGCACTAAAGGTCTGCTAGCAAAGCCCTCTCAACACGATGTCCTTGTGATAGGTAACAAATCTCTTGGAATTCCACTCTTTCAATAATGAATCAAAGTTATTTTAAATGTATCACATTGATTTTTCCCATATATTTATTTTTTTAGAAGTTACTTTGACCAAGTGTAAGCATATTTTTACTTATTTTACAAAGAATAGTAACAATGTTGATTTTCCAAATATATAATATTAAAACTCCTAATGTAGACAGCTTAGAAATAATATTTCCTACAATATTAGTTACTCTGACAGCTTGGCAGTGCGAAAAGAAACAGGAAAACTCCCAAAGTACCATGTGGTACTATAATTGATGCTTATAATGATGACCTTCAGTCATCAAGAAAATGTCAAATTATGTTAAATTTATTTTCAGGAAAGAATCAGAAAAGTGGGTAATGTAATTTAGAAAGATTTTTGTCGAAATTCTTACAATAATTATGGTTGGGTACTTTTAGGGGGTAATCTTTAACTGTCAGGGAAGTTCTCTTAACACAACACAGCTAAGTTTCATTTGATGTTAGATATTTGGAGTAGGGGTCACCTGAGTGATGCAGTGGATAGAGCATCAACCCTGGTGTCAGGAGGACCTGAGTTCAAATTTGCCCTCAGACTCTTAATAACTTCCTAGTTTTGTGATCTGGAGCAAGTCACTTATACCAACTGTCTTTTATAAACCAAAAAAAAGATAGATTGTTAATTGACAGATTGATGGAATGCCCATTTAGTTGCTTCCTATTTATCTAATTGGAAGTTTAAAAACACGAGCTGTACTTAATATATACCCAGCCTCAAGACCCCGAAGACATAAGTTTCAGCCTAGATGTACAGTGGCTGGTGACCTTAGACAATACAATTTATTATTGCTAACTTCTTTTCAATATGAATTTATATTATTTGAATTTAGAGAGTTTTTCAGGGCATTGAGAATTTGGGAGAGTTTTGTTTTGGCATTCTATAAACCACTGAAATCATATATCCAGTCCTTATCTCTGTTTAAAAAAGAAAATATTTTGAATTCAAAAGTCTTAAATTGCGTGTTATTTCAGTTTGTAACAAAGAATAAGATTGTGTTCGCTCTGAGAGTCTATTTTCCTTGGTCTTGAATTGTTGGATGGTCTGGGAGTCTCAAGCAAGAACAAAGAGGTATATATGTTGCCCGTTTTTCATTGAAGAGACTTTCTTTGATGAATACCTATGTCTTTTGATTGTGATAGATGAGATTCTGGAAAATTTTTTCCCTTCTCCCAATCTGCCATGAATGATGTAATGCCCAAAGTAACCAAATATTTTTTATAGTAATTAAAAGTCAGGATTTACAGAGTACTGAAAGATGTGTTGGTTTCTGAGTTTATCAAATGGCTTCATCAAAGCAAAGCACTAGAATTCAGAAAGTTGTACACTATTGAAGATGGGAGCTGTCTCTACAATAAATTGTAATGTCAATGCTGTACATATCTTTCAAGAATCTTTAACAAACTTTGAGACATTTCACTTTCATATTCTAGATCAACACATCTGAGGAAATAGATTTCATAATTCCTGGAATTATTTTATTTGTGTCATTATATAGTCACTATTTAGAATAGTGTTTGGTAGTTTGCAAGCACTTAATAAATGATTACTGCTTGAACAATTGGAAACTCTCTCTCTCTCTCTCTCTCTCTCTCTCTCTCTCTTAAATACTTCAGCATTTCAAAAGACTGCTTTTTCATCAGAGTATATACCACTTCAGCAATGTAAATTCACACATATATAATTATAATATATCCACATTCTATCCTTTAGTGTCTGTTAAATTTGAGGTATTGGTATATGAAATTCTGCGAGGAAATCTCTTCAGCCAATGAAAATCATCAGGTGTTCTGTATTTTAGAATCCTTGAGTTTCTTTGGGACAATAAGAATTTAAAAGAATTAAATAGATAATAAGAATTTAAAAGAATTAAAAGAAATACAGATAGTTTGCATCCGGATTCTGATGTCACCTATATATCTACTATGCTATGCTACCAACTCTTAGTTATTTCTTCTCCATTTGACATTGTAGATCAAAAATAATTATTTGCAATTAGACCAAGCTATCACATCCAAACTTTTTCAATATGGCTGGACTAATCCTTTTATATATTATCTATCAATCACCCTTCCAATAACAGAGGTCTCCCAGACTCACAGAATCTGTTGGAGCTTCTACCCTGCTAGGATATAATTTGAAATGGCATAGGTACTTGTGGAGTAATAATGCTTCAGAAAAGGATTGTAAACTGGAATTTGTAAAGTGGAACAAACCAAATGATACTTTGTACCTGGGTTTCTTAACTTTTCTCTGTGTAAAGAACCTCTTTAGCACTCTATTGAAGTCTATGGAACCTATGTCAAAATAATGTCTTTAAAAATCATAATTTAAGAAAATAGCATATTTCTAAGTTTTACATATATAAATATAAAATGTATATGAGTGTGTTTAAAATATATGAATATACATATATGTTCCCCCAAAAAGGTCACAAATCTGTTGAAAATTATTCCCAGACCTATTTGGGGGGAGTTTAAGAATCCAATTTAATAATTCTTCTATGAACACTCTTAGGCAAACAAATCACAATGGTAATGCATAGAATACTTATAATTCAATAAAAGAAGAATGCTTATTTTCTCATTAACTCATCTGTCTCTTAAATATTCTAATATTATGCACCTATACTGCTGCCTACACGTGTGAACAAACACTTCTACTCCAGGCTATTTGGTCCCTAGTTAGTGATAGTCCATCAAAACTAGTTGGATCCAGAGCCCTTATCCTGATCTTATTCTCTTGTCATAATCATGCTTTGTTATATGTCAAACTCTCTTTTGGCAACAGTTAGAGAATGTTCACTATTATTCCTTAATATCACATATCAATAAATTATTCTATTATGCCATTCATCAACTCTGTGAAATTGATGAATAATATACCTCTCTCTCTAGCCCTGACTACTCTATTGGAATATACACTCCTCAAGAATATTTATTCTTTTTGTAGATATTATTATTTTTATTGCTGCTTGTATTTAGTACAGGGACTAGTAAATAGTGAACAATGAACAGTTTCTTTTCTCTTCATTCTTTTCTGACTTGTTGCTTGTCTCCATCTTAATGTAGTACTAATAATATTTATTTGTTTGCATATTTGGGACTTGATATTGAATTTCATCAAAGTAGAGATTTTTTCTTAAAAAAGGTAGTCAAGGGGCACATAGGCTGCACACTGGATAGACCACTGGTCCAGGAGTATTGAGTAGCTCAGTTCAAATCGGTCTCAGATACTTAATAATTACCTAGCTGTGTGGCCTTGGGCAAGCCACTTAACCCCATTGCCTTGCAAAAAACCTATAAAAAAGGCAGTCAACTGAAAAGGTCAACTACAAGTTTTCCTTATGGAGGACATAGCCTTGCTTTAATTTATTTTTAAAAAGAAGCTATGGATTCTAAGAGGAAGAAATGGGGAAGTCATGTATCCCATCTATAAGAGTAATGTATAAAAATAAACAAGTCAAATGAATAAGAAATTATTGAATGTCTACTCTGTGCAAAATACTCTATGCAAAAGACTGCACACAAGAGTCATTAAAAATAGATTAAATGATCCCTGCTATCAAGAAGTTCACAGACTAATAGGAAACAAAATATAGAAAAAAACTGCATATAAATTGCATATATAAATCCTGAACCAGAGATAATCCTGGAAAGAAGGTTCTAGTATTAAGAAGGATAAGCAAAGACTTCTAGAGAATATTGTATTTTAGCTAGGACATAAAAGAAGTGAGGGAAACACAGAAATAGTGATAAGGCACAGGATCAGTCAGTAAAATATCCAGAGATACGAAATGAAGTTTATTATATGACAAACTGCAAAGGAGCCAGTTTCACTGATTTTCACACTATGTGGAAGGAAATAAATTGGTAGAAAATTAGAAAATTATGTATTGGGAAGATTATGATGTGCTTTAAAATACAAACAGAGAATTTTCTACCTGCTCCTGGAGGAAAAATGAAGCCAGCATGGGAGTGGAGGGTGGGGTTAGAGTGAAATGATCACACCTTCATTTTAAGATCAGCTTGAGAGCTGAATGGAGGATGGACAAGAGTTGACAGAACATAGATTAATTAAAAATTATTGCAATAGTTCATATGGGAGGCCAGGACCAGTAGAGCAGAAGTGACAGAGGAGAACAGAAAGTATTCATGGAGATTTTCTGAAGGTAGATCAATAGATTTTGACAACAGTTTAGATATGTGAGATAAAATACAAAATTAAGAATGGCACCCACATTCTGAGGCTGGTGACATCGAAGACTGTGATACCCTTGAAAGTAGGATGATAGGATTTGGGGAAAAATAATGAGTTCAATTTTTGAAATGCTGAGTTTAAGATGTCTACAGAAAATACATTAAAATTGAGAGTAAAAACTGTAAATCAAAAGGTCAAGAGAAAGTTTGATGCTGGATATAAAGATCTCAGAATTTTATAGAGATTATACATATACATATGCAAACACATGCAAATATGTGTGTATGTGTGTATAATATACACATGTAAGAATTGAGACAAAATTTTGTCTAATTTATCATAAAACTATCAAGCTTGAGGGGATCAAAGTTGGTATTTAATAAATTCCTGTTTATTATTTAATTGATTGACGCTTTTAATCCTGGACTTTTTATTGACTATAATTTGTTACTTTTCAGTTCCATATTACAAATGGTAAACTGAAGCTCAGAAAGACCGATTGACTTTTGTAAAACCATATATCCAATAAGTAAAGAAGCCCAAAACTAAACTTCTCAAACCCCAAACTCGCATTCTCTGAGTTCAAGTGATTTGTTCCACATAATATCCCTTATGAGTGATAATAGTTTATCTTAAGTATGTAAGACATTACTTTGTTTCACCAACAGTTAAAAATCAAGGTGATTTCATCCATGAGGAAAGATCACCTAAACATATTTTTTTTTGTTCCCCTGTAAAGAACTTTGTCCATCTTCCTCTCAATCCAATTACAGACAATTTATTTCATGGTGAGATTTCTTGGTTGTGATGGCTATGCTATTTTTATCCTTAGTCACAAATGCTATAGAATGAAAAGGCATTTAGGAAGGGCATGTAGAAAACCAAAACCATATGCCATGTGCTTCATAACAAATGGTTATTTCAAAGGTTTAAAAATATGCTATGACGTTTTTACCATGAGGGCAGTAACAGTGAGTGTCTAGTGATTACTTAACCAAGAGATGTAATTGTGCAATATTTCCAATTTTCTATCATTTGAGAGTCATGCAACTGATTTTAATTGTATCAGAGTAACAGAAGTATAGGAATAAATAGCATGTTTTAAGAAAGATTTTATTTATTTTGAGTTTTATAATTTTTCCCCTATTATTGCTCCCCTCCCTCCAACCTCCCCCCCAACAGAAGGCAGTCTGTTAATCTTTACATTGTATCCATGGAATATGTTGATCTAAGTTGAATGTGATGAGAGAGAAATCATATCCTTAAGGAAGAAAAATAAAGTATAAGAATAGCAAAATTACATAAAGATAACATTTCCCCCCTAGATCGAAGGTAACGGTCTTTGGTCTTTGTTCAAACTCCACAATTCTTTCTCTAGATACAGATGGTATTCTCCATCACAGATAGCCCCAAATTGTCCCTAATTATTGCACTGATGGATTGAGCAAGTCCATCAAGGTTAATCATCACCCGCTTGTTGCTATTAGGGTGTACAATATTCTTCTGCTTCTGCTCATCTCACTCAGCATCAGTTCATGCAAATCCTTCTAGGCTTCACTGAATTCCAATCCCTCCTGATTTCTAATAGAACAATAGTGTTCCATCACACACGTATACCACAATTTGTTAAGCCATTCCCCAATTGAAGGACATTCACATAATTTCCAATTCTTTGCCACCACAAAGAGGTCTGCTGTAGAGGGCCGGCCCCGGAAATGATTTTCACTTATCCATAGTGACTTTTTCCATAGGAGATATGTATTATTGCTCATTATGTGGATCCCTTGGCTCTCCAGTGAAATCTGACCTGGCATAATCTGGAGCTCAGAAGTGGTTGTAAAAGGATTTTCTGATAAAGTACTATGCATATTTCTAAGAACAAATTTTGTAAATTTACCCAGGAAATTGTGAAACTAGGTCTCCTTTAACTGGTCATTTCTGAGATAAGGTTTATGCTATATAAAGTCGGAGTTTCCAATAATAAAGTTGGTAGATTTTCACTTCTCAACCTTGAGCATTTGGGTTTGTTTTTCTACCTAACATGACTCTTGGAATTTCATGTCCAGACCCACACCAGGGCTATTGCTGGTTATAGTTGCTGCCTGAACAGGGACAGACAGATGCACAGACAGCTGGACCTGGAGGGGAATTAATCTTGCAAGGAAAGATAAAGTCTGGGCACCTGCTGGTCAAGAGCACTCTTAAAGGGACATCAGGCAGTTAAGGTAATTTTTTTTCATCACATCTAAAACAGAGAGCATTAAAATGGGACAGGCACAGTTAAGAATAGAGGACATTACCTGAAAGTGCTAAAGCAAATAGTTAAAGAAAGAGACTTATTAATAACAACAAAACAATGGAAGAATTTATTGAATGTATACAAAAATATTGTCCTTTGTTTCCAGAAGGAGTAGTAAATATTGAAAAATGGGAAACTGGGGGTGGCTAGGTGGTGCAGTGGATAGAGCACCGGCCCTGGAGTCAGGAGTACCTGAGTTCAAATCTGGCCTCAGACACTTAATAATTACCTAGCTGTGTGGCCTTGGGCAAGCCACTTAACCCCATTTGCCCTGCAAGAAAACCTAAAAAAAAAATGGGAACCTGTGGGTAAACAGATGAGAGAATATTTTAAACAGGAAAGTCAGGAGGCATTTCCTATAGGAGTGTTTTCATTGGGGAATATTTTAAAAATCTGTCTGACTCCACCTGGAGATGTTCCTCTGGCTCATAGTATATTAAAAGTTGATGTAGATGTTCAAATGATTCAGCAGGAACATAAGAATAAAAAAGAGCATTGGCTTTTGCCTCTAACACCACCTCCAGCTTGGTGCCTGCCTCAGGGATGAAGGAGGGGTGTGGAGGCCAAGGCCCCGAGGCCATACCTTCCCTGGAGACTCCCCCTCCTGGCTCCAGCTTTAGGAACTTTTGCCAGAGAGTCTCCAGGAGGCTGGGCCCCACCCCCTCAGGTTGCTGTAGTGGCTGCTGCTCCTGGGTTTCTGGTGGTGGTGGCTCCCCAGCTAGTTCCACCTCCTCCTAACTTTAATAACCCATATTCTGCTCCTTCATGGTCTAAAGAAGAATACACTAACAATATAAATGCTACTCAAAAAACATTGGTTAAAAAAAGAGGGGATTCCATGGGATATGAGAGAATTATTGCTCTCTTTTCCCATACTTTGAGACCTGATCCAAAGATTTCAGGGATTGTTTTGAGAAAATACAATAATTTAGATTTTAAAACATTTAGAGAAATAAAAACACCAAGAAGCATGTATGGTAAAACCAGTCCATATGGTTTGAATATAATAGAAATATTAGATAGACAAATATTAGCCCCAGAAGATTGAGCCACGATAGCAAAAACTGCTCTTAAACCAGGAGATTACTTAATGTGGAAAATTCAATCTTTTGAGAATTGTACTAGTCAAGCCAAAAGAAATGAAGCAACAGGGTCAAAACTAACATTTGAAATGGTCTCTAGCACTGGTCCATGGGCAGAAGTAGATAAGCAAATTGGGTAGAGTTTACAGGAACATGAACAGGCATGGCTAAAATTGCCTGAAAAAGAAGGAGGCAATGGGTGTGAGAAATAGACAGCTTGTTTGCTCATGGCTCACTTATCTATATCTTGAAGTTAATTGAGAGAGGAATTAAAAAAAGGTACTAGATGAGAGAGAGAGAGAGAGAGAGAGAGAGAGAGAGAGAGAGAATTGTTTAATGAAGACAATAAAATAAAATGTTAAAAAATTTAAAAAGGGAATTTATTTGAAGTTTTAGAAACAGAAAAGTGACAGTGAGTATTCACAGATGAGAAAGGTATGTATTAAATAAACAACCATAAAAATGCCATTTAATTTCATAAAGATAAGCTAATCAGATTTATTTTAAAATACATAATTTGATTATTACAAAAAATAATGGGACTATTGAAGATTTTAAAAAAAGACTCCCCTCCCATAAAAGATTTAGGGCTGTTGAAGTTATTTGGTTTACTCTAAGCTGATAGGGGACAGGGAATATTCAAATTAGGCTGAGGGATTTTTGAGGGACTGTTTGCCTTCTCATCAGTTATAGCTATTTATAGTTAAAATCAAAAAGTGTTAGATATCAAAACCTTTGAATGGAAAAATGTATTGTGAGAAAAGGAAGGTCCCCTGCATTTTTTCTCTGGTTTCTTGGAAGATTTGTCACCTTTGGTGGTGTTATCCTGTTGTTTTTGTCTATGTAATGTGAGAGCAGAGTGGGATTTCCTCAGATTTGGGGGCCCTCTCTTGTTCTAAATGCTCTCTTTTCATGTGTCTCTATGTGTTTGCTTTAAAATAAAGGCAGAGAGAAGTTCTCAGCTGTCTCAGGCCTACTGTTCTCTCTGTCCTGATTGGTCAATCTTCTTTCCATTGTCTCTTTTCAAAATCAGATGTTATTTTTTTTCCAAAAAAGGAGATGTTCCTGAGAATCATGTTGTTTCTGGAGGAGAAGGAGTTTTATTATTGTCTAGTGTCTCTTTTCTTGTCTGATAGACTTATAGAATTTTATTTACTGATTTGAAAAATTATACTTATAAGGGACCTACCAGAAACTGAAATTGTCCCTAAAACTATTTTTTGGACTGGCCTTAATTAGCATGTTAAAATGTGTATATGTGTGTATGTGTATATATATATGTGTGTGTGTGTGTGTGTGTGTGTGTGTATGTATGTATATATATATATATATATATATATATTTGTATATATATATATATATGTAAAATAAAATGTTGGGGGGTGAACAAGAAATGATAAACATGATAAACAGTAAAGGTAAATAATTAGTGCATAATACCTTGATATTTCAAAATGTGAGGATTGGATAGAAAATTCTTTTAAGTTAGAGCATTGAGAAGTTAGAATAGCACTGATACAGATAAGAAGGATTTGCAAACTTTTATATTTTGAGAAGCAAAATAAATTCAGGTAATTTCAAATACAAGTTTGGAATTTATAAGATTATTAAAAGTACTTTAAAGAAAATCTTGTAATCATAAAAAGGGATTTTAGAAACATCTGGTCTCAAGAAATTTTTATGTATTACAGAGTTTTAGGGAGTAAAGGAGAGAGATATACTTTAAATTGAAATGTGTTGTGTATAATTAGACACTCTGTATAATAACAGATTCAGAAAATTTTTTGAAACTTTAAGATTGTGTTACAATAATAAACAATGGATGAACTGAACTATCATCCATCACCTTTGCAAAGATTTGTTATAAGAAAACTAGAGAATACCTTGCCAACAAGGTTATATTTCTCAAGGTCTTTTGACTCAGAGAGATTGTGAAAAGCTGTGTTCTTCCACCTAGTATTTCTTAAAGGGAATATTTTTATGTAGGATCAAAGTAACTTATTTAGTATCTGTTATTTAAGAAGAAGAAGAAATTATACATGTATCCTGCAACCCACGTATTGGTAAAAGTTTTATATTGGATTTTTTGAAATCATATACATACATATATATATATATGTTTTATATATATATATATATATATATATATATATATATACACATACATACATACAACTAAATAAATAGAATCCCTTTAATTTAGAAAAAAAAGATATCTTATTGTCTTATTTTGTTACCTCTTAGACTTCTTGTCTCTTCTTTAAGGATATGATTTCTCTCTCATCACACCCAATTTGGATCAAGGTACAACATTGAAACAAAGTAAAGACTGACAGATTGCTTTCCATGGGTGGGTGGTGGGGGGAGGGAAGTAAGATGGGGGGGATTGTAAAACTCAAATAATATCTTTAATAAAAATAGATTTAAAAAAAAGAAAATAGGAGTTATTTGAACAAGCGGAAAATAAGTTTATAAAACAGAGAGGTGAAAGAAATTTATGTATAACAGATATTTAGTTATAAGTTTAAATTAAAGAGAATGAAACGTCAGCATGGAAACATTTTGCTTCCTGTAAGTCAAGAATTTAATGCTTAGTATTAAAGAAACAAATTGGTAACCTTAGAGGAAGGTTGTATAAGAAATTGGGAAGTATATAGCTTAACTACAATTATTTCCAATAATACTGAATAAATGTGAGAGGCTTTGAAAAATGACTGTGAGATTGGAAATTATGCAACCCATAGATTAGGTAATTTACTGATGAACAAGATGTTGAAAAGTTATATGATCTAGTTTTGTCAGTATAAGCTATTTTGCTGTAATGATGTCAAGACCTGTAGTTAATGATTTATTACTCTGTAGAGGGATTGAGGAAAAACACCTGACGTTATGAGACTCTAGGTTTCCTGAAATTTTTAAATAATGTGAGGGCTCTTATTATAGACCTGTAGGTATAGGCAGAAAAGCAATAATAATAAAAAATACAAACTGCTTTTTAATAAAAACAAAAGAATTAATTATATAGCCAATTAATGGTTTTAATAGTACAACCACAAACCCTTAAGATTTTTACAGATAATAAGTATAGTTATCATGTGATCAGATAGATAGAAAAAGCTTTTATTAAACATGGAACTGATGAAGAATTTTATCAACTCTTTAAAGATTTACAAGAAGTTATAAGAGATAGATATAATTATTTTATTGAATACATACATTCCCTCAGTGGATTGCCTGGGTCCATATATGAAGGCAATCATCGGGCTGATCAATTGATCCTCAGTCCTTCCACTTCTTATAAGCTTAGTAGAATAGCAAACTAGGCAGTGTCACTAATAATTTCACCAGAATGCCTCTTTATTAAGGAAAAAAATTTTAAATCACCAGAGAACAAGTGAGGAATATAGTTATATCCTGTCAACAATGTATTCCAAATTTACCTCCCCCTCCAAACTCTTCTAAGAATCCTAGAAGCCAGGTTTCTAATGAATTGTGTCAGATGTATGTGAATACATCTTTTGGAAAAATGAAATTCATTCATGTGACCGTAGATACATCTGATTCATGTGCAATGGCAATAGCACAATTTTCAGAGGCTACATAAGGTGTGATTGCTCATTTATTTCATTGTTTTGCTATTGCAGGGATGCCAAAATCCATTAAAACAGGTAATAGCCCTCGATATATAGCATATGTATTATGCCATTCTATGGCATTTAAACAATTCTGCCTATATTACAATACAAAACATATTACAGGTATTTTCTATATCCCCACTAGTCAAGCCTTAGTAGAAAGAAAACATAAAGATCTTAAGAGATTTCTAGAAGTACAAAAGAAGGAGGAGGAATATATAGGGACAAGGGGGAAATAAAGAGGAAAGTAAATCTCACCTTATATACCCTTAATTTTTAACATTGAATGATAAACAATTAACACCTGCAGATTTTTTAATAAGGATATGCAACATGAAGAGAAGGGCATGGTCACATGGAAGGATCCTAAGGCATCAAGAATGAAAATGACTGGATTCATTATTAGTCTGGGGTCCAGGGAATGCTTCTGTTTTGTCCACAGGTGGAGAAACTATCTGGATACCAGAAAGATACATCAGACCATGCAGACCAGATGAATCAAGTAATACAGAAAATGAATAACTTACACTTAAGAAATCAAAAAGGAAAAGATGAGAGGGGAATAGGGCATGCTCTTATGGGACAATTTATGACTCATGAACAATTTGGGGACTGTAAAAGGAACTGAATATTGGACTTATGTACAAAACCATCCATGGGTCACTGCTCTACAATGCGGAGAGAGTATGACTGAAATTTTATTAATTGGAAAATTTGCAGATTATTTGGGATATTACAGAGTTCATACTGGAGATATCAAAAAAGAGATGCTGAGAAGAAAAGTTACGTATAATTTTTCTGGTTT
Organism: Macrotis lagotis; assembly: GCF_037893015.1. NCBI lineage: Eukaryota > Metazoa > Chordata > Mammalia > Peramelemorphia > Peramelidae > Macrotis > Macrotis lagotis. The sequence goes on from NC_133666.1 coordinate 377,393,308, forward strand.
AAATATTTGTAAAACATGTACTATTGAACCATGTGTTGAGTTGGGTAGAACTCATTATTCAACTCATCCAAATGTTTAAGACATGGGAACATTTCAGACCTTAGAAATGTCAGAAGTTCCATTTGTAGAAAGTATTGAGGGAAGAGGGATATTTCCTAAAGAATCACATTATTTAAATTTACATGCTTGGTATTTCAAAAAATGAATGTTGTCCACCCTGAGTTTCCAGTCATACCCCAAATAGATGAATTTATGATCATTCTATTTTGCTGCAAGTGTGGAATTCTTCTGAAACAATTGTTCCAAGTGATATTCCAGGCTATATTAAACCAATTATATACCCAGAAATAGGGTGAGCTAGTTCAGAGATATGGAAGGATATGGCAGCTATAGATGAGATAACATATATACAAAGGGGTAAGACGTTGGACAAAATATTTTATGCAGAAAAGAAATTGTCTGTGACAGCATTCACAGGACCAGATATTGCATTCATGATTGGATTTTCAAAGATGTTAATATTATAAGAAAAAAAGGTGGGGGGTATAATGTTAACTGTTACAATTATACTATTTGAACATGTATAAATAAGGAAGTGATGGATGATGATGCTGTTGTCATGATAAGACCATCCAAATTTGCCATAATACCCACCAAGGTAGAAGGCTGGTATATGTCTCCTCCTGATAAGTTCTTAGAAAAAACAATAAAGAGAATTAGGCAGAAGAGATGGGTTAATTGTAATGTGTTTGGGATATTAAGTATCCTGGCAGCCATTGTAGCAGCCACTTCAGTTACTATTTGTGTATAAGTAGGAAATAAGGAAAAATAGAAGCTAAATATATTCAAGAATTATCTGAAAATGCTCCTAGATTATTGAAGGCTCAGGAGAGAATTAATGAAGATCTTTATTGTTTGATTAATGTTTTGATTGTTTGATTAATTAATTATAAACCTCTGTAATGAACATAGGCAATTATGTGAATGGGATCAAAATGAGATTAAAATTGCAATGTGATTATAGATTTTCTGCTATTTGTGTTACTTCTTTGAAATATAATACCTCACTTATTCCTTGAGATAATATAAAAGGTTATTTGAATGGAATATGGTATAATGATTCTATAACTATGGATATGAATCAGTTGCATAAAATTTTTAATGATATTGCATTGGCACCTAGAATGAAAATGGACTCAGGTATTGATAATTTGTTTAACCTTGTTAATTGGTTTCATCATTTTCATTTTATGAATTTACTAGTGAGCATGCTTCCTGGTATTTTTGCATTATTATTGATGTTGTGTATTTTTCCCATTTGTCTTAAAATTCTTTCAAAACTGCGACAAATTATAGATGTGCTACTATACCACCTAAAGTTTCAGCATGCCTAAGAAGGAGGAATCTGTATAGGGCCAGATCCTGGGAGTGATTTTCACCTATCCTTGGTAACTTTTAACATCAGAGAAAAGTATTATTGCTCCGTTGGCTCTCCAGTGAACCTGACCTGGGATAATCTGGACCTCCAGAAGTGGTTGCAGAGATATGCAAATGTCAGAGAACAAATATTGGAAATTTACCCAGGAAATTGTGAAACTGAGTTTCCTTTAACTGGTCATTCCTGAGATAAACTTTTACTATAAAAAGTCTGAGTTTCCAAAAATAAAGTTGGTAGATTTTCATTCACAATCTTGCATGTTTGGGTATGTTTTTCTTCCCAACCTGACTTTCAGAAGTCAATGTCCAGACCCATAACAGAGATGTTGTGGGTGTTAGGCTACTATGAATAATTTTGTACAAGTGATGTTTTAACTCTTTCTCATAATCTCTTCAGAGTATAGACCCAGTAGTGGTATTACCGGATCAAAGGGTAATGCACATTTTTCTTGCCCATTGGGCATAATTACACATTATATTCCAGAAAGGTTGGATGAGTTCACAGCTCCACAAGCAATAAATTAGTGTCCCAGATTACCCAAATCCCTCCCAACATTGATTATTGTCCTTTCTGGTCATATTGGCCAGTCTGAGAGATGGGAGGTGGTACCTCAGAAATGCTCTAATTTACATTTCTCTGATAAGTAGCGTTTTACAGCAATTTTTCATAAGATTATTGATTGATTTGATTATGTAGTTTGTAAAGTGCCATTGCATATCCTTTGACCATTTGTCAATTAAAGAATGGCTTATTTTTGTGAAAATTTGACTTAGTTCTTTGTATATTTTAGAAATGAGTCCTTTTTCAGAAATACTAGTTGTAAAAATTGTTTCCCAATTTACTACATTTCTTTTGATCTTGGTTATAGTGGTTTTGTCTGTGCAAAAGCTTTTTATTTTAAAGTAATCAAAATTAAGTAGTTTGTTTTTTAATGATGTTCTCCATATCTTCCTTTGTCATAAACTGTTTACATTTCCATATATCTCAGAGGTATACTACTCCTTGATCTTCTACTTTGCTTGTAATATTGTTTGCCCTGTCTAAATCCTGTATCCATTTTTATCTCATCTTGGTATTTGGTGTGAGTTGTTGACATAATTCAAGTTTCTTCCATACTACTTCCAATTTTCCCAACAGTTTTCATTGAAGAAAGAGTTTCATCCCAATAGCTGGACTCTTTAGGGTTGTCAAACAGCAGATTACTATATTCATTTCCTGCTATTGCACCTAGTATATTCCACTGATCCACTACTCAATTTCTTCAACAATACCAGGCAGTTTTGATGACTGATGCTTTATAATATAATTTTAGATCTGTTAAGGCTAACTCATTAAAGTAATTTTTTTTGGAATTTTGATTGGTAGGGCACTAAACAAGTAGTTTAGTTTTAGTAGAATTGTGATTTTTATTGTACTAGCTCGACTTATCCATGAGCAGTTGATGTTTGCCCAATTATTTAACTCTGATTTTATTTGTGTGAGAAGAGTTTTGTAATTGTTTTCAAAAAGTTTTTGATTCTACCTTGGCAGGTAGACTCCTGGGTATTTTCCCTTGTCTGAAGTTACTTAGAATGGGATTTCTTTTTATACCTTTTTCTGCTGTATCTTGCTAGTCAAATATAGAAATGTCTTATGAGGATTTATTTTATATCCTGTGACTTTTCTAAAGGTACTAATTATTTCTAGCAAATTTTTAGATTTTTGGGGAAGGGATTCTCTAGGTATACCATCTTGTTATCTGCAAGGAGTTAAAGTTTTGTCTCTTCCTTCCCAATTCTATTCCTTCAACTTCTTTTTCTACTCCTATTGCTGAAGCTAACACTTCTAATGCGATATTGAATAGTTGTGGTGATAATGGGCATACTTGTTTCACCCCGATCGTATTGGGAATTCCTCTAGTCTAGCCCCATTGCATATAATGCTTATTGATAGTTTCAGATAGATACTGCTTATTACTCTAAGGAACAGTTCATTTATTCCTACACTCTCTAGTGTTTTTAGTAGAAATAGGTGTTGTATTTTGCCAAGACCTTTTTTAGCACATATTGATATAATCATATGATTTCTGATAGGTTTGTTATTGATAAAATTAATTATAGTAACAATTTTCATGATATTGAATTAATGTTGCATTCCTGGGTTAAATCCTACTTGGTCATAATGTATTATTCTAGTGATAACTTGGTGTAATCGTTTTGATAAGATTTTATTTGATTTTTGCATCTATATTCATCATGGAGAGAGGTCTGTTTTAACTCTTCCTTGTTTAGGTATCAACACCATATTCGTGTCGTAGATAAAGTTAGGCAGAGTTCTGTCTTCCTCAACTTTTCCAAAGAGTTTATATAGAATTGTAACCAATTTTCCTTAAATGTTGGATAGAATACACTTGTGAATTCATCTTGCCCTGGAGATATTTTCTTAGGGAGTTCAATAATGGCTTGTTGGATTTCATTTTCTGAGATAGGTTTATTTAGTTTTTTAATTGCCTCTTCACTTAATCTGGGCCATATATATTTTTTAAATATTCATCCATTTCATTTAGATTGTCAAATTTATTGGCAAAGAGTTGGGCAAAATTATTCTGAATGATTACTTTAATTTCCTCCTCATTGGTTGTGATTTAACCTTTTCCATTTATCATGCTAGCAATTTTGTTTTCTTCTTACTATTTTTTAATCAAATTTACAAGAGGTTTATTTATTGGTTTGTCATAAAACCAACTCATTGTTCAATTTATTGTTTCAATAATTGTATTGCTTTCAATTTAAATACTTTCTCCACAGTTTAGGATATAAGAAATCATTATTTGACAAAAACTGCTCAGAAAACTGAAAAATAGTATGGCAGAAATTAGGCTTAGACCAACATCTCACACCTTATACCATGATAAAGTTGAAATGGTTACATAATTTGGAAAAAAGAAGATGATATCAATCAATTAAGAGAGCAAAGAATCACTGACCCTGTCATATCCATGGAGAACAAAAGAATTTGTGATGAAAAAAATAACCCAAAATATTCTGAATTGCAAAATTTATAATTTTCATTTCTAACTTGAAAAAATACATAAAGGTAAGAGCGGGTAGATTTCACAAAAAGAGATTAAAATTATTAGTAGAAATAGGGAACAATGGTCTAAATCACTATTGATTGAATGAATGCAAATTAAAACAACTCTGTGGTACCATCTCACACTAATCATATTAACTAATAAGACAGAAAAGGAAAATGATAAATTTTGGAGATAATATGTGAAAACTGAGCCACATGGTGCAATGAATAATACAGTAGGCTCTTGAATTAGGAGGACCTGAGGTCAAATCTGGTCTAAAATACTTAATAATTATCTAGCTCTGTGATCTGGGCAAGTCAAAAAACTGAGCCAATATTGTTAGAGTTGTAAACTGATCCAACAATTCTGGTGATCAATTTGGAACTTTGTCCAATAGTCTATTAACATCTGCATATATTTTGATATATTAATTAAATCTGAATCCCAAAGAGATAAAAAGAGAAAGGGAATAAGATGCACAAAATTATTTTTTGCATCTCATTTTCATGGTAGTAAAGAATTGAAATTGAGGGTATACTCATCAACTGAGGAGTAATTGAACAAATTGTGGTATATGAATACAAGGAAATACCATTTTTCTATAAAATATAATAAACAGGAGATTTAGTTTTTTAGTTTATTTTTATTAAATATATTATTTGAGTTTTACAATTTTCCCCCCAATCTTACTTTCCTCCTCACCCCCACAGACAGGCTTTACTTAGTTTCCATGATGTACCTTGATCCAAATTGGGTGTGATGAGAGAGAAATCATATCCCTAAAGAAGAAACAAGAAGTCTAAGAGGTAACAAGATAAGACAATAAGATATCAGTTTTTTTTCCTAAACTAAAGGGAATAGTCCTTGAAATTTGTTCAAACTCCACAGCTCCTTATCTGGATAGAGATGGCACTCTACTTTTCAGACAGCCCAAAATTTTTCTCGATTGTTGCACTGATAGAATGAGCAAGTGTTTCAAGGTAGATCATCAATCCCATGTTGCTATTAGGGTATACAGTGTTTTTCTGGTTCTGCTCATCTCACTCAGCATTAGTTCATGCAAATCCCTCCAAGCTTTGCTGAAATCCCATCCCTCCTGGTTTCTAATAGAACAGTAGTGTTCCATGATATACATATACCACAGTTGGCTAAGCCATTCCCCAACTGAAGGACATTTACTTGATTTCCAATTCTTTGCCACCACAAACAGGGCTGCTATAAATATTTTTGTACAAGTGATGTTTTTGCCCTTTTTCATCATCTCTTCAGGATATAGACCCATTAGTGGTATTGCTGGGTGAACAGGAGATTTTAGAAAATCATGGACTTACATAAAATACTACAAAGTGAAATAAGTAGAAACAAGGGAATATTGTACACATCAAGGGCAACACTGTAGAATAATATCAAATGTGCTAGACAATTTCATTTCTCAGCAATACAGAAATTAAAGGCAATTCCATATTTTTTGCAGTGGAAAATGCCATCCACATTCATAGAAAGAACTATAGTTTGAATGCAGACCAAAATGCTAAAGTTTCACTTTTTAGTATTTTTTCTTTCTGATCTTTCTCTTTTATTACAAATATTTCTTCACAAAATGAAAATATGTTTAACATGCTTGTACATGTATAACCCTTGTCAGAATAATTGCCATCTTGGGAAGGGGGAAGGAAAAGAGGGAGCAGTCAAATTTTGAAACTAAAAATCTTAAAAAAATAAAAGCTATCTTTACATGTAATTGAAAATTAGTAGTCTTAACCAAAAAAATGAAATTAGGAATTTTTAAAAATTTATTTATTTTTGAATTTTACAATTTTTCTCCTAATCGTGCTTCCCTCCCCACCCCACACAGAATGCAATCTGATAATCTTTATGTTGTTTACATGCTATTCACTGATGAAAATTGAAGGTGTTGAGAGAGAGAAGGAGAAAGAGAGAGAGAGAGAGAGAGAGAGAGAGAGAGAGAGAGAGAGAGAGTGAGAGCGAGAGAGAGAGAGAGAGAAAGAGATCGTATCCTAAAGGAAAAAATACATATAAGATAATAAATATTATATCAGACGTCTTTTACAAAGATGCATTAAAAGTAATAGTCTCTGTTTTTGTTTAAACTCCACAATTCTTATTCTGGATACAGATGGTATAAGATATCCTAAAATTGTCCCTGATTGTTGAAATGAGCAATTCCATTAAATTTGATCATCACCCCCATGTAGCTCTTAGGGTACACAATGTTCTTCTGGTTCTGCTCATTTCAGTCAGGATCAGTTCATGCAAATCAATCCAGGTTTCTCTGAATTTTCCTATCTCCTGGTTTCTAATAGAACAACAGTGTTCTGTAACATAAACATATGACAATTTGTTCAGCCATCCCCCAATTGAAGGGCATTCACCCAATTTCTAATACTTTGCCACCACCATCAGGGCTGCTATGAATATTTTTGAACAAGTGATGTTTTCACCCTTTTTCATGAGCTCTTCAGGGTATAGACCCAAGTAGTGGTACTGGTTGATCAAGGGGTATGCACATTATTATTGTCCTTTGGACTTAATTCCAAATTACTCTACAGAAAGGGAGGATAAGTTCACAGTTCCGCAACAATGCATTAGTGTCCCAGATTTCCCACATCCCTTCCAACATTGATAATTGTCCTTTCCAGTCGTATTGGCCAGGCTGAGAGGTGTGTGGTGGTACCTCAGAGATGCTTTAATTTGCATTTCTCTAATAAGTAGTGATTTAGAGCAATTTTTTATATGACTATGGATTGCTTTGATTTCCTCATCTGTAAATATGTGTTTGCATATCATTTGAGCATTTGTCAATAGGGGAATAGCTTGTTTTTTTTTTTTTTAATTGGTTCAATTCTCTGTATATTTTAGAAAGGAGTCCTTTGTTAGAAATACTAGTTGTAAAAACTGTTTCCCAATTTCCTACAATTTTTTTGATCTTGATTATAGTGGTTTTGTCTGTGCAAAAGCTTTTTAATTTAATGTAATCAAAATTATCTAATTTATTTTAAATGATGTTTTCCATCTCTTTCTTGGTCATAAACTGCTTCCCTTCCCATAGATCTGCCAGGTAAGCTACTCCTTTATCTCCTAGTTGCTTATAATATTCTTTTTTATGTCTAAATTCTGTATCCATTTTGATAATATCTTGGTACAAGGTGTGAGATGTTGGTCTAATCCAAGTGTTTGCCATATTAAACTCCAATTTTCCCAAGAGTTTTTATTGAAGAGAGAGTTTTCCCAAGAACCTGAACTATTTGGTTTTATCAAACATTAGATTGTTATAATCACTATGTCTTTTGTACCTAGTCTACTCCACTGATCCACTGCTCTATTTCTTTTTATTTTCTTTATTTATACATTACTAAAATATTCTTGTTGCAAGAGTAAACATGACTCCCCTCCCCCCTAAAATATAAAACTTCATGAGAAAAACATGTTTCAATCGGTTTTTCTATACCATCACCTGTGTCTCTGGTGGACCATATTCTTTATCAAAAGTCCATCATAGATGTTACTTCCATATTTTAGTGCAGTTGCAATTGCTGATTGTATTTCCCTCCATCCATTTCTCTCCATTACTATCTATTATATTTTCCCTTTCCTTTCACTCTGTCCTTCTCTAAAAATGTGCTGTGGGACAGTCCAGTGGCACAGCAGACAGAGCACCAGCCCTGGGCTCAAGAGGTCCCAAGTCTATATCCCACCTGAGAGAACCAGCAACCACCTGGCCCCATGGACCTGGACAGGCCACCCAATCCTAGCATTTTGCCAAAAGTAAAATAGAAAATGAGTTATATCTGACTATCCATTCCTATAATCTAACCTATCCTCCATCACCCACATGCCCCCTCCCCTTCCTTCTCTCTGTTCCAATTCTCTCCTTTTTCTTATAGGTATCTATACCCTATTGAGTATGTATGCTGAACCATTTCCAATGAGAATGAAGATTCCATCGTTCCCCCTCACCTTCCTCCCTTCCATACCATTGCAAAATCTATATGAAACATATTTTACGTGAAATATCTTAGCCTATTCTACCTCATCTTTCTCTTACTCCCAGTACATCTCCCTTTCACCTATTGACTCCATTTTTATAATATATTATATCCTCAAATTCAGCTCTCTACTGTGCCTCATCTTAAAAAATAAAACTCCTTCTAACTGCTCCATTAAATGAGAAGGTTCATATGAAATTATCAGTATCATCTTCCCACACAGGGAAGTTCATCATGCAGTTCATCATCATTATGTCCCTCATAATTTACCCTTCTTGTCCACTCCCTATGCTTCACCTGAGTCCTGTACTTGTAGATACCAATTTTTGTTCAGCTCTGGTCATTTCAACATGAACATTTGAAATTCCTCTGTTTCACTGAAACTTCATCTTTTCCCCTGGTAGAGGATATTCAGTTTTGTTGAGTAGCTGATTCTCAGTTGCATTCCAAGCTCTTTTGCCTTCCAGAATATTATATTCCAAGCCCTACAAGCTCTTAATATACATGCTACTAAGTCCTGAGTAATCCTGAGTGTAACTCCATGATATTTGAATTGTTTCCTTCTGTCTGCTTGTAACATTCTCTTTGATTTTGGAGTTCTGGAACTTGGCTATAATATTCCTGGGGATCGTTTTAAATATATTTTACCCTCTGCTTCTAGGATATCAGGACAATTTTCCTACAGAAATTCTTGATAAATGAGGTCAAGGGTCTTTTCCTGATCATGACTTTCAGTTAGCCCAGTAATTTTTAAATCTTTTTTCAGATCCTCTTTCCATATCAGTTATTTTTTTTTCAATGAGATAGTTCACATTTCCTTCTAGTTTTTCATTCTTTTGTTGTTGAATTATTGTGTCTTGATTACTCCCAAGGTCATCAAGCTTCCTTTAGTGCTCCATTCTACATCTGAAGGATTTGTTTTCCCCAGAGAGCCTTCGCATCTAATTTTCCACCTGGTCAATTATTCTCCTCAATAACTTTTTTCCTTTTTGCTTTTAGGCAATGGGGTTAAGTGACTTGCCCAAAGTCTCGGTAATTATTAAGTGTCTGACACAGGATTTAAACTCAAGTACTCCTGATAAAAGGATCAGTGCTTTATCCAATGTGCCACCTAGCTGCCCCTCCTCAATAACTTTTTGATCTGTTTTATCCATTTGACCTAAACTTGTTATTAAAATGTTATTTTTTCAGCAATTTTTTGGATCTCCCTGACTAAACTGCTAGCTTCATTTTTCATGTTTTTTTTTTTGCATCTTCCTCATTTCTCTTCCGAATTTTTCTTTTCCCTCCCTTACTTCATTTTCAAAATCTTTTCTGAGCTCTGTCATACCTGAGCCCAACTTCTATATTTCTTAGAGTCCTTCAATACAGAAGTTTGGACTTTCTTTCAGATTGGGTATTTTGACCTTCCTTGTCAACTAAAGTAATTATCTGTGTTTATGTTACTTTTTTTCTGTTTACTCATTTCCTCAGCCTGTGCCTGGTTTTGGGTGCTTCCTGAGTATTATTGAGGCACCCCTGCAAGGACCTCACTATGTGAGACTGACTGACCTCCTGGTATGTTGAATGGCCACAACCATTCCCCTCTGAGACCCCAGATTTTGACCAGGGTCTGAATATGGTCAAAGCCCCAAAGTTCTGGTCCAGGGGTAGAGGAAAGACGTCATTGGTCTCCCTCCACTCCCTTACCCTCCATGGACTGAGCATTCAGGAAGCAGCATCTTGTTGAGCAGCTCCACAGTCTTGCTTCCATTTCCTGGAATGTGGGCTGGGCTGGGGGCCACGACCACACTGAGGAAGGCCATGCTGGCCTGGGCTTCATTCTAGCTCTGGCTGAGGTCTCCCTGCTGACTTTCCAAGTTATACTTGGTGTTTCCTAGTGGGAACATTTCAGGAAACTGCTTTTGCTGCTAGGTGGCAGAGCTGCCAGGGCCCCAGCACACAGGGCTGTTCCCAGAAGGCTGAAATTCACTTGTTCCTCTGTGCTGTAGCCCCACCAACTGCATGGAGCAGAACCTTCCCACTATTTTCCAGGTAACTTGGGCTGGAAAATTGCCTCCCTGGATCTTTTTGTGGGTTATTTCTCTTATAAATTTAGTTAAAGTCATAATTTTAATGTTTTTGAAATATTTTGGAAAGAGCACCTAAGAGAAGTTGTTCTGCTGCCATCTTGGCTCTGTATCTCCCCTCCCGTAAGTTTCTCCACTCTATTTCTTGGCCATTACAAAACAGTTTTGATGAATGATTCTTTATAATACAATTTTAGATCTGGCAGGGCTAAGCCACCTTCTTTTGTACCATTCTTTTCAACAAATCCCTGGAAATTCTTGACTTTTTATTTCTCTAAATGCATTACTTACAATTTGTTTTTTCTAACTCATTAAAAAAAATTTTTGGAATTTTGATTGGTAAGACCTAAATACGTAGTTTATTTTATGTAGAATTGTCATTTTTACTATATTAGCTCGGCTGTTCCATGAGCAATTGATGTTTGCCCAGTTGTTTAAATCTGATTTTATTTGTGTGAGAAGTGTTTTGTAATTGTTTTCATAAGGTTTCTGGGTCTGCATTGGTAGGTAGACTTCCAAGTATTTTACATTGTCTGAAGCTACTTTATGGTCTGAAGTTACTTTATATTTTCTGAAGACTAGCTCTTTCTGTTTTATTGCTAGTCATAGTAACATAGAAATGTTGAGGATTTATGAAGGTTTCTTTTATATCCTGCAACTGTGCTAAAGTTGCTAATTGTTTCTAGTAGTTTTTCAGATGCTTTTTTTTTTTTGGTATTCTCTAGGTATATCACCATGTCATAAATTAGGAACTTTATAAAAATTAATTGGGACTGTTGCTTGGTTATGAATTAAATGATGTTTTTTGAATAACAGTGAAATCATTATAAATTCAACTCTTAGTTCACTTATCTGGTTCCAGGAATATTTCTTTGAAGTGGGAATTAAAGAGTAAAAGTAGATAGGTGCGATGGAAAAGATAAAAATTGATATGTCTTCAATAGCTTCAGATCATCATAAAAATGCCATCCTAAATTGTCTGAAAACTATATTGGCATAGTCATGTTTGATGATGTTTGAAATAACCTGGAAAATTAAAGAATTATAACAGGACTGGTGAAGGGAAAATACCATTATTTTCAAATATAAAGGGGAAACAATTATATCAAACTATCAGCAAAGGATCGTCATTTTTATTCCTGATGACAATTAGAACCACATCATTGAATGGATATTGAACAGTTAGCAAGCAAAGCTACCATTGAATGCTTAGATGATATCTTAAGAACTGAGCATGCCACACTAAGATTTTCTCTTTTTGGAAAGCATTATCATGACAGTCAATAAGAGCACTACTGTTAACCCAGATAAAACAAAATGTGATGAATTATCCCATGCTAATTTTATAGAATAGGTTGGCATTATTTAAGCAGATGATGATTTGGAACTACCTGAAAGACCTTAACCAAAGAAAAGTTATTAATGCCAAAGTACTTCTTGAAAGGTTGCTAGTGAAGTCATGGGGATTACATATTCAATGTTTTTTCAAAACTTGGATGAAAGCATAGATGACAAAGTTATTCAATTTGCAGGTAACATGAGCCTAGAAAGAATAGATAAAACATTGAGTGACGGGCAGAATCAATATTGTTTTCATTTTATTTTATTTCCAATTATATGCAAAGATTCTTTATAACATTCTTTCATTTCCAAGATTTGTTTTTCCACATATTTTTTCTATTACCCTCCTTTAACTCCCCCACCCCAAGGCAGTGAGCAGTCTGATAGAGGGAACATATACAGGCATGTTTATTATAATTCCATTTCAGTGATATTGTTAAAAAAGGAATTAGAATTAAGGAGGGGGAGACATAAGAAGGAAATAAAATACATAAAAAGTTTTACTCTGATATCAGACTTCATAGTCTTTGAATGTAGATAATATTTTCCATAATATTTCTCTGAGGATTGGCATTGCTGCCTGAATTGTTGAGAGTTGTGTCAACCACAGTTGATCATCTAACAATGTTTCCATAAATGTATAAAATGTTCTAATAGTTTTGCTAATTTTACTCAGCATCAGTTATTGCAAGTCTTTTCTAAAGTCTGACCTCACATGATTTCTTATAGAACATAGTACTATCACATTAAATAATTTGTTCAGTCATTCCCTAAAAATGGGCATCCCCTCAATTATCAAATTTTTGCCACTACACTAAAAATAGCTGCTCTAAATATGTTTGTACATGTGGATCTTTCCCCCATTTAAAAATCTCCTTGAGATATAGACCTAGTTCTTGTAGTAGAGGAACAAAGTGTATGCTCAATTTTTTTGCCTTTTGGGTGTTGTCACAAATTGTTCTCTAGAATGATTGGATCATTTCATAACTCCACCAATAATATGCTTGTGCCCCATTTTTGCAGATCCTTTCTAACATCAATAATTTTCCATTTTTGTCATTTTAGGTAATTTGATAGTTGTGAGGTGATATCTCAGAAATGTATTAATTTGATTTTTTCTGATCAGCAGTGATTTGAAGAATTTTCTCATATTACTATAAATAACTTTAATTTATGCACCTGAAAATTTTCTGTTCATGTCCTTTATCATTTATCAATTAGACTTTTAGGACTGTCCAAAATGTGGGTGCATTAAATGCAATTTTATGCAGCCTCCTGCATAAATTAAATGTCAACAAAGTTGACCTACCACAGAGCACTCACTAAAATGGCAAATCAAAATATAGTGTCTATTGTTTAAATAAAAAAAAAAACTTTTAAAAGTTAAGTTTAGAAAACCCTGTATTAGAGACTGACAATTTCTTTTAAATTTGACTGAAGTGGCTATATTTTCATAATGAGTCTTTTATCAGAAACACTATCTGTAAATTACTTTGTTTTTAATTTAATGAAATCAAAATAATACAGTCAATTTAAAATGTTATCTGTCTCTTGCTTGTTCATAAACTTTTCCCTGTTCCATAGATATCATAATTAGACTATTCATTGTTCTACTAATTTACTTATGGTATACCTCTTTATGTCTAAACCCTATACCCATTTTGACCTTATCTTGGTAAAGGGTGTGAAATGTTGGTCTATGCCTAGGTTTTGTCATACAATTTTCCAGTTTCCCCAGAGTTTATGTATTGTGAGAACAGAAATTATTCTCTGGGTTTATCAAACAGTAGATCTTCATAGTCATTTACAACTGTTTCTTTTGTATCTAATCTAGTCCACTGATCCATTTCTGTATTTCTTAGATAGTACTATACAGTTTTAATGACTGCCACTTTATAATATAATTTTACTTCTGATATGGCAAGACCACATTCCTTTGAATTTTTTTTTACATCTGCTATGGCAAAGCTACATTCCTTTGCAATTCCCCCCCATAAATTCCTTTGATATTCTTGATCAATTTTATTGCTTTTTTTTCTAGCTAGCAAATAATTTATGGTAGTATGACACCAACTATGTAATTTAAGCTGAGATGCAACAAAATATGGAAGGATTCTCTGCTACTTGTGCTAACCTTTGTCTAACAATCAACACCAAGTTCCTACATCAACCATTGCCACTCCAACCATATACCATCGATTTCAGCAAATGGAGAAGTTTTAAAAACTGTGGATAAGTTCACTTACCTAGAGAGCATACTTTCCAGGGAGGTACACCTTGATAATGAGGTTGACACATGCATTGCCAGAGCTAGCTCAGGATTTGGAGGCTCTGAAAGAAAGTATGGGAGATAGGTCCTGACCTATTGCTATATGCCTGTGAAACCTGTACAGTCCACCAATGCCATATTAGGAAAATGAATTGCTTCCATTTAAATTGTTTTAGGAATATTCTGAAAAATAATCTGGCAGGTGAAGATACCAGCTACTATGGTCTTTTCTTGAACTAAGCTGCTTACATTCCAACATTACTCTAGAGAGTACAGCTATGATGAATTGAGCATACTGTTAGAATGCCATAAATACACTTGCCAAAAAGACTAATTTATGGAAAACTCACACAGGGCAAGTGCACACAAGGGGGTCAGAAGAAGTGGTACCCAGACATTCTGAAGGTCTCTCTTAAGCAATTTAGAATTGATTGAACATCATGGGAGACACTAGCACAAGACTGTCCAGCATGGGATGCCCTTATCATTGAGGGTTCTGGACTTAATGAGGAAGAATTGAGACGAACTGAGAACTGAAGGATCTCAAAGAATATGAGACATACATAAGTTTAGCACAACCACCCTATAGTGTTCAAATGTATTATTTGTGCCCAACCTGTGGTAGAGCATTCCAAATTTAAATTGGTCTGACCAGTCACAAGTGGACACATTGGAATTTGTCTCAAATATAGTGAGGTCATTTTGGTTTTCTTTGAGAGCAAAGGACAAGAACCAAACTACCAAGAATTCAAATGATACTACGGAGAATGCAAACATGATGTACTGGACAAGTTTTTCTGAATGCCTAGTATCCACTTGCCAAAAGGACTATTTCATGAAGAACTCATATGGGGAAAGCATTCATAAAGGGATCAGAAGGAATGATATTGGAACCCCTTGAGGGTTTCGCTTAAGAACCTGAGAATTGATTATGCAGCATGGGAGACACTGGCTCATGACCATCCATCATGACTTGCTCTTATCAGAGAGGGTGCTGTGCTCTAAGAACAAAGAAACCTGAGATTCATAATTTTAACATAACCACACCAATTGTTTACATGGACTATTTGTGTACAACCTGTTGTAGAGCACACTGCAACTTATTTCTAACCCAGATAACATTTTTGTTTTCTTCACCAATGATGGACAAGAACAAATCAATTGAACTAAGGTAGAATTGCCATTTTTTACTATATTAGCTCACATTACCCATAAGCAATTGCTTTAGATCTGACCTTATTTGTGTTTTGTAATTGTACTTCAAAGGTTTCTGTGCTAATTTTCGAAGAAACCTTGCAAATATTTCATTTTGTTTCCAGTTACTTTAAATGGAATTTCTTTATCTCTTGCTATTGGAATTTTTGGTAATATATAGAAATGCTGATGATTTGTGTACATTTATTTTATATCCTGCTACTTTGTTAATTGTTTCATGTTTTCTTAAGTGGGTTCTCTAGGATTCTCTAAGTATGCCATTATTATCTACAATAAGTGAAAATTTCGTTTCCTCATTACCTATACTAATTCCTTCAAATTCTATTTTTTTCTCATTGCTAAAGCTAACATTGTTAATAAAATATTCAAAAATATCAGTGATAATGGGAATTCTTGCTTCACCCCTGATCTTATGGGTATTACCTCTTTTTTATCTCTATTATCAAAATGCTTTCTAATGATTTTAAGAGGAATACTACTTATAATTTTAAGGAAAACTTAGTTGTAGTATTGATATGCTTTATTATCCTTATTGTTTACCTAATGTTGAAACATTCCTATATATCTGGTATAAATCTGTTCCAATCATTGTATTTTATGCTAATAATAACTTGCTAAACTCAATTTGGTGAAATTTTAATTAAAATTAGGTTTGATATTCTACTTTGCCTTCATCTATTTTGGCTCTTCTTATTTAGGTATCAGCACCATGTTGGTGTCATAAAAAGAACTTGACAGAACTTCTTCCCCCCCTTTTTTTCAAGTATATTACATAGATTTGGAATTAATTGCACTTTAAATGTTTGGTAGAATTCAGTTGTAAATTCTTCTGGCCCTGGAGAATTTTTCTTAGGGATTTAACCGATGATTTGTTCAATTTTTTTTCTGTAATAGGATTAACTATTTTATTTGCTCTTCTGTTTATCTAGTCAGTTTATATTGTATAAATAGCTTCTTTATTTTTCTTTTATTGCCAAATTTGTTGATATGGCTATGTAATTACAAAATATCTCTGAATAATTTAATTTCCTCTTAAGTGAATTCATACTTTTCATTTTTGATGCTTGCCATCTGCTTTTTTTTTTGCTTTTTATATCAATTAACCAAATGGTTGTTATCTATTTTATGTACTTTCCCCTTAAAATCAACTCAGTTTTCATTATTAGTTCAAAAAGTTTTGCTACTTTCAGTTTTATTAAGTTCTTTTAATTGGGTATTTTTTTATTTAATCTTTTTCTATCTTTTTTTTAATTGCATGTCTAATCCATTGATCCTTTCCTTCCTTGATTGTATTCATGCAAGCATTTAGAGATATAAAGTTCCTTCTAGTAACTGTTTTGCTTCATGCCACAAAATTTGGCATTATTTTTCATGATAGTCATTAACTTGGACCAAAATAGTGATTATTTCTATTTGTTGCTTGATGTAATCATTTATTTTAATTAGACTATTTAGTTTCCTATATCAATTACAATTTTTATTTTTTAATAATCTTTTATTACATGCTACATTACATTTTATTACATGATGATCTGAAAAAGATGCAGTAAAATTTCTGCTTTTCTGCATTTGATTGTGAGGCTTTTAAAACCCTGTTACATAGTTAAGTTTTATCCAAATGACAGGTATCACAGAGTGGAAGGTATATTCCTTTCTATATGCATTCAATTTCATCCAGAGATCTATCATATCTAAGTTTTTTTAATTATCTTCATCTTTTTAACTTTTTTGTTTATTTTGAATTAGATTCTTCTAAGTTTGACAGAGGGAAGTTGAGGTACCTCAATAATATAATTTTGCTTTCTATATCTTTTTGTAACTCATTTAGCTTCTTCTTTAAGAATTTGAATGCTATATCATTTGGTGTCTACGTGTTTAATATTGATATTACTTCACTGCCTATGATACCTTTAAATAAAATATATTTCCTCCCTTAACACATTTAATTAGATATGTTTTTACTCTTGTTTGTGTGATATGACTCCCCCCAATATTTTTTAACTTCAGCTGAAGTATAGTATATTCTGCTCCCGTCTTTTACCTTTACCTTTCGTGTATCTTTACTTCAAATGTGTTTCTTGTAAACAGCATATCAGCTGTTCTGAGCAATTTAGAGAAATAGGACAACTTTATTAGACCAGCTATGGGCAATGCTAACCCCATCCAGAGGAAGGAGAACAAAACAAAAGAAAAAGTTCCTTCAGAATCTGATGAACTATATATTCACTTAAAAAAAAAACAACTTATGTGTTTCTTTCTCTTAATCCTAATTCCTCATACTGAAAATGTCTAATCTGTAAACATGCTTAAGCCAAATGTGTATGTATAATATCAACTTGGCTGTTTACCACTCTGCATATGAATGAAAATAATTTAATTAATTAATGTTAAAAAAATAAAAAAAATGTGTTATTTTGTTTTTGACCCAAATCTGTGGACAGAAATATTTATTCAATGTTCACACTCTCCGTTCTTTGCTTCTTTCTACTTTTCCTTTCTGCCATTTCATATGGTATTATTTATCATCTAATGTTTCTGCCTTCTTTCTGTATTATCCTTTTTATATGTACTATTTGTTTTATATTTGTATCAGAATCACACCATCTGTCAAAATAGATTCTTTTCAATTGTACTGACAGAATACAGTTCTCAAGAGCCATAAATATCATTACATCATTACATCATAAACAATTTATAACCACACCCTTTGTCCAAGTATGTTCCTCCAAATGCTTTTCCTGAATTAAAGTACCACCATATCATAATTTATACCCACACCCTCTGTGCAAATACACACCAAACAACTGTTCCAATAGAAATAAAACCCTCAGTAGCTGAAATACCATTACATCAAGATCAACTAATACCTACACTCTCTGTCTATGTATGCTACTTTCAACTGTACTAAGAGAAGTGAAATTTTCAATCAGTATAATTATTGGATTCCTGTGTAAGGATATAGCAATGCTAACATTGCTTTTTGTTTTATTCCTATTAATTTTGTAATGTAGTTTGAGTCTTGTATTTGCAGTTCAAATTTTGTTTTCAGATCTGGTCTTTTCATTATTAGTTATATTTGAAGTACTCTATTTTGTTGATTCTTGGTTGTAATTTAAGTTACTTTGCCCTCCACAATATCACATTTCAGCACTTTCTGATTCTTTAATGTTGAAATTGAAAAGTCCTCCATAATCTTGACTGTGACTCCCTTAATTATAAGAGATTTTTTGACTGCTTGCAGTATTATCTGTTTTATCTTAGAGTTCTGAAATTAGGCTACAATATTCCCTTGAATTTTTATTTTGGGATCCCCATCTAGGAGTGATCAATGTATTATTTCAAGATAACAAGATTATCTTCTTGTTCTAGGATATTATGATAGTTTTCCCATAATATTAAGCCAGTTTTCCATGATAATATCCTGAAGATATTGTCCAGGCACTTTTTCTTGAGACCTTTATGTAGACTCAAAATTCATAAATTAAGTCTCCTGGATTCATTTTACAGGTCAGTCATGTTACTTAAGAGATGCTTTGCATTTTCTTCTATTTTCAAGCTTTTTGTTTTCTATGCTATATAATTATCAGCTTTATAAGTTTAGTTACTATGTAGATAAATTCATTAATAATTTGGATTTTGATATCTAATGAGTTTGGGGCTGAGGAGACTGATAATTATATATCAATCCTGTGTCTCTCAATTGAAAAAGATCCATACATGAATAATTCAAATGAAATTGCTCAGCTTATCGAATATACCCGTCAAATTGCCTCATAACTACAATAAACCACCTACCAAAATGACCATGGAAATGAATACATAACAGCTTTATGGCCAAGATGGAGGAGAGAAGACAGGCACCATGCTAAGGACTTCTGGTTCTCCTCAAAACTCACATGAAAGAAACCTCTTAAGAGAAATTCAACCAACAAAACCCAGAAAAAGAAGTTAGGAGAAGAACACCTAACAACAAGGTATGTCTCAGGGGATGAATTGGGAATGGAGAGCAGAGAGTCAGTGCAGAGGCAGCATTGGGGTGAAACCAGAAGACCATCCGTAGGCACAGAGACTTAGGTGAGTAGTGGTCTGAGGACCAAATTTAGCTACAGAATCTTTGACTTGGAGAAAGGAGATCTGGGGGGTATGAGTCCCAGTCAACAGAAGGGTGAGTTCCACCCAAAGAGTTGCAGAGCACTCCTGGAACACAATGAGCTGGGAAAGGGACCTGAGTTCCATACATTTTGTGGAGCATTCTTCCCAGAAGGAACAGTGAACACCCCTACACAGCAGGCTCAGGTGTGGACAACAGAGTTCACTCAGTAGAAATGGAGATTAACTCCTTCCCCCCAGGGCACAGTCAGACCCTGCTGCACCTCCTCACTTCCTCCTCAACCTCTTCAGGATTAGGGAGAGGACTTCAAATACTCCAGAGAAGACAATCAGCACCTCCTACTGGCCAGGTAATTTGGAATTACTAAGCCATGTGAACAAAGCCTCTAGGGTTTTCAGCAGCAAACCTCTGAGAGCCAGGTCCTATCCCAATACAAGATCCAGCAAAAATGAAGAAAGGCCAGCAGAAAGGGAGCGGGGCATGGAGAAATACTAAGAAGAAACAGATTCTTACCCAGAGAGATATAGCAATCTAGCACTTCTGAGGAGAATGTGAATTTGTATCCAGCCCAGAAAACTGACTTGAAATCATGAATTTTAAAAATCAACTGAAAAGTTTGGGAAAAGAAACCCAAGAGTAGCTTAACACCTTCCAATGAGCAAACAAAAACCTTGGAAAATGCAACTGGACAAAGACAAAATGAGAATAATCCTTTCCAATACTCAACTGGACAATTTCAAAAAGAAAATAATTCTCTCAATACCACACTTGGGCTAATGGAAAACTCCTTCAAAAATAGAATTGACCAATTGGAAAAGGAGGTGTAAAAGATAAATGAAAAATTTCTTCTCTAAAAAAAATAATGGAATTGGTGGAAACAAATGACTCCATAAGAAATCAAGATTCTCTTAAACAAAACCAAACATTTGAAAAAATACAAGAAAATGTAAAATACCTCATCAGCAAAACCACTGACCTCGAGTATATTGAGAAGGAGCAACCTGAGAATTATAGGTCTTCATGAAAACATTGAAGAGAAAAAAAAAGCCTATACTTAATATTACAGGATTTAGTGATGGAAAACTGCACTGATATCACAGAACCAGAGGCAAAACAGTTATTTAAAGAGTACATCTATCCCCTCTAGAAAGAGATACTAAAATGAAAACACCGAGGAATGTTGTGACCAAATTGTAGAACTATCAGATACAAGAGAAGGTCTTGTAAGCAGCCAGACAGAAACAATTTAAATTTCAAGGAATTATAGTAAGGATTACATGGGACCTAGCTGCATCAACATCAGGTGATCTAATGAGATACAAAGAAGAGCAAGGGAGCTTGGAATGCAGCCAAGAATCCACTATCAAACAAAGCTGAGACTTCTCTTCCAGAGGAATACATGGACCTTTAATGGAATGGAACATTTCCAACACTACCTGATGAAAGGACCAGAGCTAAATAGAAAATTTGGACACCAAACAGGAGGCTCAAAAGACTCAGGAAAAGCTAAAAATAATATAAAAGGCTAGATTAAAAAATCTGCTACCCAATAAGATGAAACTATATCCCAACCTGGGAGAAAGATTCTATTAATTCTTCATAGCCAGAAATGATGAACACTCATGACTTTTCTGTGACTTAGAATGATATAAAAACAATACCTCTTTAAAAAGGGGAACAGTATGGAGACAGGATGGTGTAGGAGACTGAGTGGAATAATGTCATTAAATTAAGAGGTATAGGGGCAGCTAGGTGGTGCAGTGGTTAGAGCACCGGCCCTGGAGTCAGCAGTACTTGAGTTCAAATCTGGCCTCAGACACTTAAAAATTACCTAGCTGTGTGGCCTTGGGAAGCCACTTAACCCCATTTGCCTTGCAAAAACTATAAAAAATAATTAAGAGATGCATAAGACATATTGCAATAGAGGAGAAGAAGGAAAGAGGTGAGAACCACCTGAATCTTCAGCTCATCAGACTTGGCTTAAAGTTAACTTACACACACTGAGTTAAGTTAAGAAACTTCTCTTACCTTTCAAGTATTAAAAAGGGAAAAGGGCAAGGGGGATGGGGAAGGGGAGAAAAAGGATAACTAACAGATGGAAAGTAAATGGGGAAAGAGAAAAGAAAGGGAAGGGGGTTGATATAGGAGGGCAAACACACTGAAGGTGGTGGTATTAGGAAACAAAATACTGGGTAATATGGATAAGTTGAAAATAGGGGGAAAAGAAAAGCAGAGGGAAGATAGAATGGAGGGAAATAATAATAGTAATTATAAATTTGAATGTAAATGAGATGAACTCTCCCATAAAAATGTAAGTCAATAGCAGAGTGGATTAAAAAACAGAATCCTACAATATGCTGCTTATAAGAAACATATTTGAAGCAGATAGATGCAAATAGCTTAAAGGTAAAAGATAGGTGCAAAATATATAGTTTGCTTCAGCTGAAGTGAAAAAAGCAGGGCTAGCAATCCTTATCTCAGACAATGCATTTGCAAGAATAGATAGAATTAAAATAGATAGGGAAGGAAACTATATTCTCTAAAAGGTACCATAGACAAAAAAAGGTATTTCAATACTATATAGCTATAACTATAGCTATAGCTATAGCTATAGCTAAAGATATAGATATAGATATAGATATAGATATAGATATAGATATAGATATAGATATAGATATAGATATAGATATAGATATAGATATAGATATAGATATAGATATAGATATGTGTGTGTACATATGTATAAATACCCAATGTTATACCATCCAAATTGTCAGAGGAGAAATTGAAATAGCTACAAGAAGCCATAGACAGCAAAATTTTACTAGTTGGAGACCTCAACCTCTGACACTCAAATTTAGACAAATAAAATCATAAAATAAACAAGAAGAAAGATAAGGAAGTAAATAGATTGTTAGAAATTCTAGATATGAAAGAATTATGGAGAAATTTGAATGGGGATAGAAAGGAATATACTTTTTTTCTGCAGTACATGGCTCTTACACAAAACTGGCCATGTATTAGGGCATAAAAAACTAATTATCAATTGCAGAAATCATAAATAGAGAATACATCTTATGAAACTGTAATACAATTAAAATCATATGCAATATTGGATCAATGAGATATAGACCCATAACTAATTGGAAACTAATTAATCTCATTTTAAAGAATGAGTGTATCAAATAGCAAATTATAGAAAGAATTAATTATTTCATTACAGATAATGATGATAATGATACAACATACCAAAATTTATACCAAACAACATAACAAAACCTTAAGCAGGTTTCAGGTGATATATTATATCTTTAAATGCGTACAGGCATAAAATAGAAAAAGATGAAATGAATGAATAAAATGTCCAAGTTAAAAAAGTTAGAGAAAAGACAAATTAAAAACTTTCAATTAAATAACAGATTTGAAATTCTAACAATTAAAGAAAAATTAATAAAATCAAAAGTAAGAAATATAATTAATAAATAAATCCAAGTGGTAGCTTTGTGAAAAAATCAATAAAATTTATAAACCTCTGGTCATTTTGAATAAAGAAAATAAAGAAGAAAACCAAATGGCTAGTATATTAAGTGAAAAAGGTGAGGATGAAATTAAGCAATAAATTATAATTATTTTGTACAACTCTTTTCCAATAAATTTGACAATCTAAGTGAAATGGAGAAATATTCATAAAAATATATCTTGCCCTGTTTAAAAGTAGAGGAAATTAAATACCCAAGTAATTCTATCTCAGAAAAAAATTGACAAGCCATTATTGAACTCCCTAAGAAAAATCTCCAGGGCCAGATGGATTCACAAGTGAATTCAATCAAACATTTAAGGAATAATTGTTTTGAATTCTATATAAACTCTTTGGAAAAATAGGTGAAGCTAGAACTGTGCCTAATGTTCTATGACACCATTATAATGATTATAACTAAAGGAGGAAGAGTTAAAACATAGAAGGAAAATTATAAACTGATCCATATGATGAATATAGATGTAAAAATCTTAAGTAAAAACTTAGCAAAATGACTACATGCTATCCAAGAATGCGGGGTTGGTTCAATATTACAAAACTGTTAGCATAATTAATTTTATCAATAGCAAACCTATCAGAAATCTTATGGCTATATCAATCGATGCTGAGAAAGATTTAACTAAATACAGTACCCATTCCTACTAAAAACACTAGAGAGTATATTAATAATTGGATTATTCCTTTGAATAATAAGCAGTATCTATCTGAAACTGTCAATTAGCATCATATGAAATGGGAATAGGCTAGAGGCATCCCCAACAAGATAAGGGGTGACACAAGGATGCCAGTTATCACCACTACTATTCAATATTGCATAAGAAATGTTAGTTTCGGCAATAAGAGAGGAAAAAGAAATTGAAAGAAATAGAATTGAGAAGGTAGAGGCAAACCTCTCACTCTTTGCAAATGACATGATTGTATACATAGAGAATCCCAAAAAGTCATCTTAAAAATCTACTAGAAATAATTAACAAATTTAGCAAAGTATCAGGATACAAATTAACCCCTCCCAAAATCATCAGCATTTTAATATATGACTAGTAAGATGCACCAGAAAGAACTAGGAAGAGAAATCCTATTCCAACCAACCTTAGACAATATAAAATGCCTAGAGCACTGGCCCTGGAGTCAGGAGTAACTAAGTTCAAATCCAAACACAGACACTTAATAATTACCTAGCTGTGTGGCCTTGGGCAAGCCACTTAACCCCAAAGCCTTGCAAAACCTAAAAAAAATAAAAAGAATAAAATAAAAATATAAAATAAAATAAAACTAATAAGAATAAAATAAAATTAGAATAGAATGGAATGGAATGGAACGGAACGGAACGGAACGGAACGGAACGGAACGGAACGGAATGGAACGGAACAGAACAGAACAGAACAGAACAAAACAGAACAGAATAGAACAGAATAGAATAGAATAAAATAAAATGACTGGGAGTCTACCTGCCAATACAATGCAAAAACTTTGTGAAAACAATTACAAAACACTTCTCACAGAAATAAAATCAGATTTAAATAACTGAGCAAATAACAACTGCTCATGAATAGGCTCAGCTAATATAATAAAAATGACAGTTCTACCAAAACTAAAAAAAGTGTTTAGTACCCTACCAATCAAAATTCCAGATAATTACTTTTGTGAGTTAGAAAAAAGTATAAGTAAATTCATGTGGATAATTAAATAGACAAGAATTTCCTGGAATTCAAAAAAAAAGTGCAAAAAGGGGGCATAGTCTTACCAATCTAAAATTATATTAAAAAGCATCAGTCACCAAAACTGCTTGATATTGGCTAAGAAATAGAGTGGTGTTCAGTGGAATAGACTAGGTGCAATAGCAGGAAATGGTTATAGTAATCTGCTGTTTGATAAACCCAAAGAGTGCAACTATTGGAATAAAAAACTCTCTTTGACAAAAAGTATTTGGAAATTTGAAAGTTAATATGGCAGAAAACTGGATTAGACCAACACTTCACACACTATACCAAAAAAATATCAAAATTGATACAGGTTTCAGACATAAAAAGCAACATTATAAACATACCAGAAGATCAAGGAGTAGTTTACCTCTCGTATCTATTTTAAGGGAAGCAGTTTGTCACCAAGAAAGAGATGGAGAACATCATTGAAAACAAACTAGATAATTTTCATTACGTTAAATTAAGAAGCTTTTGCCAGACAAAACTACTGTAAACAAGAACAAAACTAATATTGTAAATTGAGAAAACATATTTTTAGGATTTTGCAAGGCAAATGGGCTTGAGTTTCTTGCCCAAGGCCACACAACTAGGTAATTATTAAGTGTCTGAGGTCAGATTTGAACTTAGCTACTCCTGACTCCAGGGCCAGTGCTCTATCCACTGTACCACCTAGCCATCCTTGGGGAAAAAAAATTTACAACTAATATTTCTGACAAAGGACTAATTTCTAAAATATACAGAGAACTGAGTCAAATTTTCAAAAGAACTAGCCATTTCCCTATTGTGAAATGGTCAAAGGATATGTAAAGGAAATTGACATATTTGGAAATCAATATAATCGATAGTCATATGAAAAAATATACTAAATCATATTTATTAGAGAAATGCAAATTAAAGGATCTCTGAGGTACTACCTCACATCTCTCAGACTGGCCATTATAACCAGAAATAAGAATGATCAATGTTGGAATGGATGTGGGAAATCTGGGACACTCATGGAGCTGGGAACTCATCCAACCTTTCTGGAGAGTATTTTAGAATTACGGCCAAAGTGTGACATAAATGTGCATACCTTTTGATCCAGCAATACCAAAACTATGTCTATTCCCTGAACAGATTATGAAAAAAAAGACTAAAATCACAACTTATAAAAATATTCACAGAATTCCTGTTTCTGGTAACAAAGAATTGGAAAGTAAGTGAATGTCCTTCAATTGGGGAATGGATTAACAAACTCTGGTATATGTATGTGATGGAATACTATTCTTTTCCTAGAATCCAGGAGGGATAGGAATTCAGGGAAGACTGCAAGCATCTGCATGAACTGATGCTAAGTGAGATGAGCAGAGTCTGGAAAACATTATACATCCAACTACAACATGGGGGTGATGATCAAACTTAATGGACTTGCCCATTCCATCAATGCAACAATCAGGACCAATTTTGTGATATCTGCAATGGAGAGTGCCATCTGTATCCAAAGAAATAATTGTGGAGTTTGAACAAAGACCAAAGACTGTTACTTTTAATTTAAAAAACACATTATCTTATTATGAAATTTTTCTATCTCATATTTTATTTTTTTCCCTTAACGATGTGATTTCTCTCCCATCACATTCAACTTAGATCAAGGTATACCATGGAAACAATGTAGACTAATAGGCTGTCTGTCGTCTGTGGGGGTTGGGGCAGGGAAGCAAGATTAGAATAATTATAAAACTCAAAATAAATAAAATCTTTCTTAAGAAAGGAAATGAATTCACTAAGGTAGGGCTGGGGTCCCCAGAGGGCTCTTTCTCTCTTCCCAAAATTATGTGTGGAGACAATGACACTATAATCATTCCTTTGCCTATCTCAAGTAGTGATAACAATAATAGCTAATTTCAACAACAATTGTTTTAGTAGTTTTTATTTTTTATAGCAGTCTTTAATAAGTTTTTGTTATTGTATTTTCAACCTATCTTTTTTTTTTTACTTTTTCCTTGTAGTAATAGTAGTGCAATTGTGGCAAAAATAAAATAAATAAAGAAATTGATACATAAGTTTAAATACATATATATATATACATATATATATATATGTATGCATATATATGAAGCAGCCTCCTAATATATATACATATATATATATATATATGTATATATATATCTGTATATTTGAACCCCCCCAAAGTCTTTATTTTGATTAGATCTTGGGTGTAATCCCTCCACCACCACCACCACCTCCTGCATAGTGCAGGCAAAGAAGTCTCACAGTGAGTTGGTCTCTGGTAGTAGCTGTTATCTTGAATTGAGTATGAGTATTTAGTTTTGCCATCATGCTTTCTTCGTAATTCCACTGCACCATCTATTTTACAAATGGAAGAAAAAATAAATGTAGCTGAAAAAGAAAAATAACTTGTCCAGGACCACAGAACTAATAAATATCTATAATAGGTTGCATGTCTCATGAATCCAAACCAATGGGTTGTCCTATCCAATATGCCACCTAGTTCTCTTAGAGGCAGGACAAAAATGATTAGTGGTAACCAAACTAAGTAAGATGTTTCTCAGAATTCAGATTACTTCCCCAACTAGAACTTTGGAAGTTTTATTAAATTCTCATTCATTTCTGTTGATATAGAGGGAATTTTGTTGAGTTATCAGTTAAAATTGATGGTCTGTAAGACACTTTGAAGTTCTTATTCTTCTGCAAATTTTCCTCAAATATAGAGCTTCTTCTACCAACATTTGATTTCCAGACTAGTAATTAGCAAAACACCTAAGCAAATTCAATTTATTTTAATTTGCAAATCAATTTTGCTAACTATGGAAAAGTTAAAAAAAGTAATCTTTTCCATCAAGGACATTAGAATCTAAAATGACTTGATATTATTTGAGAGGGATGGAAGGTGTACTCACATTAACACTTTCACTTTTAAATTATATGATGTACCTCTATTGATTAGAAGTGTATGCCTGATCTCATTCCAACACAGTTAACTGATATTTTCAGCAATTATTGTTTTGAATACTTTATATTTCTATTTCTATTAGATGTCATTTCTGGATAGATAATCTAAATTGTCTATATATAAGTTAATAAATTCAAATATTTATAACTTATTAAGATTTTAAAATGTCTTCCTTCATATGAACTTTAAAATAATAAAGATAGTATTTTGATATTGACAGGAAATAAATTGATTTTTATCAATTTCATCACCATAACATTTCAAAGTTAATATATGGATTAGATCTTTGCATTCTTACCAATTTGTGTAAGTAAAATTCCAGATTTGCCTTCACATGTGTGATTTTGCAAGGAATAGTCATGGAGAGGATAATTAATAGATTTTGAGCCTTGGGATTTAACAAGATTCTATTATTTGATTTATAGATATAAATCTGAAATTTTATATGGATTTATCTATTTTCTAGCTTGTTTAGATAGCTAGTGTTAACAGTAAAACAATTACTTAATAGATGCAAAATATTATTTAAATATACACGTATTTTATGGAAACCATGTCATACCATCTTTTACAACTATATCTTCATGTCCTCATATGGTGTATACTTGTGTTTTGTAAGTTTCTCAGGACTGCTGTGTTCTTTCTCTCTCTCTCTCTTGCTCTTGCTTGCTCTCTAGTGCTCTTGCTCTCACTATCTCTTTTTTCCTCCATACACTCACACACACACACACACACACACACACACAAACACACACACACACACACACATATATATATGTACATAGATATAGATATGGAAATAGATTTAAATATTGATGGAAGGGGTGGCTAGGTGGCGTAGTAGATAAAGCACTAGCCTTGGCGTCAGGAGTACCTGGGTTCAAATCCAGCTTCAGACACTTAATAATTACCTAGCTGTGTGGCCTTGGGCAAGCCACTTAACCCCATTTGCCTTGCAAAAACCTAAAAAATAAATAAATAAATAAATAAATAAAAACAATAAATAAATAAATGTTGACGGATTATGGATAGTTCAGTTATTTTCCACAGATATTTCTGTAATTGTAATGCATTGGAATGATCATAATATTCAATAACTTTCTTAATTGTAATTTCAACTCTAGTGTTAATTCTATAGTCATAGAGGTAACAGTAACATTACTAATAATAGAGTATCAGTAGTAGTAGCAGCAGCAGTGGTGATAGCATCCACAATACCAGCAATAGTAATAATAGTAGCTATTATTTTGTTATTTTATAATTGCATTGCTTTGAAAATAAATGAAAGATGTAAATTATAAGTTAGATAAATATTTTTACATGTTGCACATAGATCTATTTGCATGTTGAAATCTTTTAAAGTTCAATTTTTCTTAATTCTTTAACATGTCTTTGATGATAAACCAAGTTGATCTCAATAGTGGAATTTAAAAATTTTTTACTATATTGTAAGACTATAGCACTCCATTTGCCATTTCTGTTATTTTCTATGAACCATGATGAAAGAAGCTCAAAATACATTGTATATCATTTATTCATAGCAGTTTTCATATGTGGACAGTTTGAAGAACTATGCATAAAAATTTGACATATTTTATCAAGTCAAAAAATACATGTTCTCCAATTTATCTATTCCCTCCTTTCTTCTTTTTCCCTTTCCTCTCTTTGTCCTTGTCTCTCTCCTCTCTGATTTTCTCTGTATTTGTTCTTGCTTTTTGCTTCATCCTTCAATCTCTCTGTATCCTTACTTCCATGACAACTTTAAAGCCAATTTAATTTACATGGCCTCACTCAAAATGAAATTGCAAATAATAGCAATAACGTGAAAAAAATATCTATTGTCACACTTCCGGCCAAGATGGCAGAAAAAAGACAGGCACAGTTCTAATGTCTCCTGATCTCTTCCCCATCTATCACATGAATCAAACCTCTTAAAAGAAATCCTATCCAGAAAACCCAGAAAGAAAAGACAGGAGAAAGGACATCTACCTCAGGATTTTTCTCCCGCAGCAGCCTTGGAGGAATCCAGGTGGGTGAGTCTGGGCTCAGAGGGAGGATTAGCCCAGGATCAGCCTGATTAACAGCTGAATTGGAACCTGCAGTCTGAGGGCCCAAGAGCCGGACCTGCTGGAGCAGTGGTGCGTCTGGATGAAAGGGGCTTGGGTCCGCAGGGAAGCAGAGGCGCTGGTGTTGGTACTGTCCACCTGGAGCTCCGGGACCACGCTGGGGGAAGTGTTCTGGTGCAGGAGAGCTGCAGACACCATACCTATGCTCCTTGGGTCTGAGAAACTCTTGAGTCCAAGCCTCCATTGCACAGAGGGCTCTTCCCAAACAAAGAAATGCAAACTACTTCTGCCTCATGTCCAGGTGTGTGAGCAGAAGAACCAGCCCAGCTGAGGAATGACCTCAGACCAGGATAAAGCCCACCATTGATTGAAGGCAAAAGAATTCAATAGTTCCAACTCCTGCCTTCTGGAACAGGGAGAAGGCCTCCCAACCAAGGTTGCAGACACTCCAGAGAGGACAACCAGGACCGCCTACTGGCCAGCCAGTGAAACTGCACTCAGTAAAGCCTTTAGAGATCTCAAGCCCAGGTGAACCAGCCTCCCCCCCCCCCCAACTCAAGTTCTTAGCATAATGAAGAAGGGTCAGCAGAAAGGTGGATCCATAGAAAAATTCCTGGGCGGGAATGACCCCAACTCAGAGAGACCTGGAACATCTGAGGAGAATACAATTTGGTCTCCAGGACAGAAAGACTTCCTTGAAGAAATAAGAAAGGAGCTTAAAAATTTGGGAGAGACAATTGATACCTTGCAACAAGAAAAAAAAAAACCTTAGAAAGTTCAATTGGACAAAAACAAAAGGAGAATAAATCTCTCAGATCATCAATTGGACAATTACAAAATGAGAATAATTCTCTCAGATCCTCAAATGAGCAAATGCAAAAAGAAATTAATTCTCTCAAAACCTCAATTGGTCAAATGTAAAGCTCTTTCAAAAGTAGAATTGACCAATTGGAAAAGGAGTTGCAAAAGGATAATGAAGAAACCTCCTCCCCCCCTAAAAATAATGGAGTTTACAGAAACTAATGACTCCACGAGACAGCAAGAGTCAGTTAAACAAAATCAAAAAATAGAAAAATAGAAGCAAATGTAAAATACCTCATCAACAAAACCACTGACCTTGAAAATAGATCAAGGAGGGGCAACCTGATAATTCTAGGACTTCTTGAAAACATTGAAGAGAACAAAAGCATGGACTTAATATTACAGGATCTAGTGATGGAAAACTGCCCTGATATCATGGAATATTGAGGGCAAAGTAGTTATTGAAACAGTACTTCGATCCCCACCGGAAAAAGATCCTAAAATGAAAACACCAAGGAAATTTGTGGCCAAACTGCAGAACTATCAGTTAAAAGAGAAAATCCTGCAAGCAGCCAGAAAGAAACAATTTAAATATCAAGGAGCCACAGTAAGGATCACACAGGACCTGGCTGTATCAACTTTAAGGGATCGAGGGGCCTAGAATGAGATATTTTGAAGAGCATGGGAGCTTGGAATGCAGCCAAGAATCTACTTTCCTGCAAAGCTGAGCCTTCTCTTCCAGGGAGAAAAGATGGACATTTAACGAAATGGAAGAATTCCATAAATTTCTGATGAAAAGACCAGAGCTAAACAGAAAATTTGGACATCAAACAGGAAGTTCAAGAGACTTGACAATGTAAAAAGAAAGGGGGGGGCAGTAAAAGAAAAAAAAATGAAATCCAGTGAGTTGAAACTAGCTATATCCCAGCATGGGGGGAAAAAAACAAAGATTCTCATAAACCTTGAGGAATGTAACTCTAACAGAGAGAATACACCTAGCCAGAAATGATGGACATTCTTGACCTGTCCATGAGACTACTATCTAATGGGATGTAACTGGCTTTAACCCCACTTGGGAGAAAGACTCTAATAACTCTCAGGAATTTGGACTCTATTCTACAGAATATAAAGAACTAGAAGGTACAGACACTCAGAATTTTCTATGACTTAGATAGAAGGATCTAAAAAAAACCCACTACTGCTCTAAAAAGGGGGACAGCAAAGAGACAGGAGGAGGGAGGGGATTGAATGGGGTAAATCTCATTACACTGAGAGGTACCAAAAAACCTATGGTAATAGTGAGGAAGAAGGGAACAGAGGAGAAACACCTGAATCTTCTTCTCATCAGACTTGGTTTAAAGTCAACCTACACATACTCAGTTATCTTATGAAAGATCTAAGCTTTCAAGTGTTAAAAGGGGAAAAGGGGAGGGGTGATGGAGAAAGGGAAGGGGAGTGGGGGAAATAAGGGGAAATAACAAAAGGAAGGGAAGGGAAGAGGGAAAAAGAGAAAGGGGAACTAAAGGGGAAGGTGTGATATAGGAGGGCAAACACACTGAAGGGGGTGGTTTTCAGAAACAAAAGACTGGGGAATATGGATAAAAGGGGGAGAAATGGGGAAAATACAGAGAGAAGATATCACAGAGGTCAATAAAGAATTAGTAATCATAACCTTGAATGTGAATGAGATGAACTCTCCCTTAAAACATAAGCAAATAGCAGAGTGGATTAAAAACCAGAATCCTACAATATGCTTCTTACAAGAAACTCATTTGAAGCAGAGAGCTACATATAGAGTAAAGGTAAAAGGTTGGAGCAAAATATATTCAGCTTCAGCTGAAGTAAAAAAAGCAGGTGTAGCAATCCTTATCTCAGACAAAGCAGCACCAAAAATAGATAGAATTAAAAAAGATAAGGAAGGAAACTTTATCCTCCTAAAAGTTACCAGAGACAATAAAGTCATTTCAATATTGAATATATATGCACCCAGTGGGACAGGACACAAATTCTTAGAGGAGAAGCTGAAAGAATTACAGGAAGACATAGACAGCAAAACTCTACTAGTGGGAGACCTCATCCTCCCACTCTCAGATCTAGATAAAAATAATCATAAAAAAAACAAGAAAGAAATTAGGGAGGTAAATAGATTTTTAGAAAAATTAGATATGGTAGACTTATGGAGGAAACTGAATGGGGATAGAAAAGAATATAGCTTTTTCTCTGCAGTACATGGAACTTATACAAAAATTGACCATGTACTAGGACAAAAAAACCTAATGATCACCTGCAGAAAGGCAGAAATAGTGAATACATCTTTCTCAGATCACAATGCAATAAAACTCATATGCAATACTGAGCCAAGGAGATATAGACTCGAAACAAATTGGAAACTGAATAACCTCATTTTAAAAAATGAGTGGACCAAAAAACAAATTATAGAAATAATTAAACATTTTATCCTAGATAATGATAATAATGAAACAAGAGACCAAAACCTATGGGATTCATTCAAAGCAACTAAGGGGATATGTTATAGCTCTAAATGCTTATATGAATAAATTGGAGAAAGAGAAAATCAATGAACTAAACATGCAACTAAAAAAATTAGAGAAAGAACAAATCAAAAATCCCCAATTAAATACCAAATTAGGAATTCTAAAAATTAAAGAAGAAATTAATAAAATTGAAAGCAAAAAACTATTGAATTAATAAATGAAACCAAAAGTTGATATTATGAAAAAACCAATAAAATTGATAAACCTCTGGTCAATTTGATTAAAAAAAAGAAAGAAGGAAACCTAATTGATAGTATCATAAATGAAAAAGGTGAACTCACTACCAA
The DNA here is from genome assembly GCF_037893015.1 of Macrotis lagotis. Lineage (NCBI taxonomy): Eukaryota > Metazoa > Chordata > Mammalia > Peramelemorphia > Peramelidae > Macrotis > Macrotis lagotis. The sequence continues at coordinate 377,426,716 of NC_133666.1, forward strand.
TGAAGAGGAAATTAAAGTAATAATTCAAAATTATTTTGCCCAACTTTATGCCAATAAATTTTATAATCTAAGTGAAATGGATGAATATTTACAAAAATATAAGTTGCCCAGGTGAAATGAAGAAGAGATTAAATACTTAAACAACCCTCTCTCAGAAAAAGAAATTCAACAATCCATTACTGAACTCCCTAAAAAAATCTCCAGGGCCTGATGGATTCACAAGTGAATTCTACCAAACATTTAAGGAACAATTGGTTCCAATCCTATATAATTTCTATGGAGAAATAAGGAAAGATGGAACTCTGCCTAACTCTTTCTATGAAACAAATATGGTACTGTTACCTAAAGCAGGAAGAATTAATACAGTGAAAGGAAATTATAGACCTATCTCCCTGATGAATATAGATGCAAAACGATTACAACAAGTCATCACTAGGATAATATATTAGGATCAAGTAGGATTTATTCCAGGAATTCAGGGTTGGTTCAATATTAAGAAAACTGTCAGTATACTCAATTATATCAACAACAAACCTATCAGAAATCATATGATCATATCAATAGATGCTGAAACAGCTTTTGACAAAATACACCTTCCATTCCTATTAAAAACACTAGAGAGTGTAGGAATAAATGGACTGTTCCTTAAAATAATTAGCAGTATCTGTCTGAAACAATCAACAAGCATTATATTCAATGGGGAGAGGGGAGAGGCATTCCCAATAAGATCAGGGGTAAAACAAGGGTGCCCATTATCACCACTACTATTCAATATTGTATTAGAAATGTTAGCATCAGCAATTAGAGAAGAAAAAGAAATTAAAGGAATTAGAATTGGGAAGGAAGAGACAAAATTCTCATTCTTTGCAGACGACATAATGCTCTACCTAGAGAATCCCAAGAAATCATCTAAAAAACTACTGGAAACAATTAGCAATTTTAGTAAAGTTGCAGGTTATAAAATAAACCCTCATACATCCTCAACTTTTCTATATATGTCTAGCAAGAAACAGCAGGAAGAGCTAGAAAGAGAAATCCCATTCAAAGTAAACTCAGACAGTGTAAAATATTTGGAAGTCTATTTGCCAAGACAGACTCAGAAGCTTTTTGAAAACAATTATAAAACACTTCTCACACAATTTAAATTAGATTTAAATAACTGGGCAAATATCAACTGGGCATGGATAGGTACAGCTAATATAATAAAAATGACAATTCTACCAAAACTAAACTATCTGTTTAGTGCCCTACCAATCAAAATTCCAAAAAATTATTTCAATGAGTTAGAAAAAATTTTAAGTAAATTCATATGGAAAATAAAAAGGAAAGAATTGCGAGGAGCTTAAAGAAAAAAAAAGTGCAAAAGATGGTGGCTTAGCCCTACCCAATCTAAAATTATATTATAAAGCATCAGTCATCAAAACTGTTTGGTATTGGCTAAGAAATAGAGTGGTGGACCAGTGGAATAGACTAGGTGTAAAAGCAGGAGATGATTATAGTAATCTGCTGTTTGAGAAACCCAAAGAGTCTGGCCATTGGGATAAAAACTCCCTCTCTGATAAAAATTGCTGGGAAAATTGGAAGTTAGTATGGAAGAAACTTAGATTAGACCAACACCTCACACCCTATACCAAGATAAGATCCAAATGGTTACAGGACAAAGACATAAAAAAACAATACTATAAGCAAATTAGAAAATCAAGGACTAGTCCACCTTTCAGATTTATGGAAAGGGGAACAGTTTATGACTAAGGAAGAGTTGGAGAACATCACGATTACATTAAATTAAAAAGCTTTTGCACAGATAAAACCAATGTAAACAAGATCAAAAGAAATGTAGTAAATTGAGAAACAATCTTTACAACTAATGATTCTGACAAAGGACTCATCTCTAAAATATACAGAGAACTGAGTCATATTTTTATTGACAATTGGAACCCCCAGCAGTGCTGGGGTTTGCTTTTCTTTTTTTTAATTTAAATTTATTTTTATTAAAGATATTATTTGAGTTTTACATTTTCCCCCAATCTTACTTCCCTCCCCCCTCCCCCTCCACAGAAAGCACTCTGTCAGTCTTTACTTTGTTTCCATGTTGTACCTTGTTCCAAATTGGGTGAGATGAGAGAGAAAACATATTCTTAAAGAAAAGAGAAGTCTAAGAGGTAACAAGATCAGACAATAAGTTATCCCTTTTTTCTAAATTAAATGGAATAGTCCTTGCACTTTGTTCAAACTCCACAGCTCCTTATCTGGATACAGATGGTACTCTCCTTTGCAGACAGCCCAAAATTGTTCCCGATTGGATTGTTGCACTGATGGAATGAGCAAGTCCTTCAAGGGTGAACATCATTCCAATTCCCATGACAATAACCCCAATTGACAAATGGTCAAAGGATATGCAAAGGCAATTTACAGATGAGAAGATCAAAGTAATCTATAGCCATAAGAAAAAATGCTCTAAATCATTAATTATTGGAGAAATGCAAATTAATGTTTCTCTGAGTTATCATCTCATGCCTCTCAGATTGGCCAGTATGACCAGGAAGGATAATGATCATTGTTGGAAGGGATGTGGGAAATCTGGGACACTATTACACTATTAGTGGAGCTGTGAACTCATCCAACCCTTCTGGAGAGCTATTTGGAACTATGCCCAAAGGGCAACAAAAATGTGCATACCCTTTGACACTACAATACCACTACTGGGTCTATACCCTGAAGAGATGAGGAAAAAGGGTAAAAACATTACTTGTACAAAAATATTTATAGCAGCCCTGTTTGTGCTGGCAAAGAATTGGAAATCCAGTAAATGTCCTTCACTTGGGGAATGGCTTAGCAAACTGTGGTATATGTATGTCATGGAGCACTATTGTTTTATTAGAAAACAGGAGGTAGGGGATTTCAGGGAAACCTGGAGGGATTTGCATGAAGTGATGCTGAGTGAGATGAGCAGAACCAGAAAAACACTGTACACCCTAACAGCAACATGGGAATGATGTTCACCCTTGAAGGACTTGCTCATTCCATCAGTGCAACAATCGGGAACAATTTTGGGCTGTCTGCAAAGGAGAGTACCATCTGTATCCAGATAAGGAGCTGTGGAGTTTGAACAAAGTGCAAGGACTATTCTATTTAATTTAGAAAAAAAAGAGATAACTTATTGTCTGATCTTGTTACCTCTTAGACTTCTCTTTTCTTTAAGAATATGATTTCTCTCTCATCACACCCAATTTGGAACAAGGTACAACATGGAAACAAAGTAAAGACTGACAGAGTGCTTTCTGTGGAGGGGGAGGGGGGAGGGAAGTAAGATTGGGGGAAAATGTAAAAGTCAAATAATATCTTTAATAAAAATAAATTTAAATTAAAAAAAGAAAAGCAAACCCCAGCAATGCTGGGGGTTCCAAAAAAAATCTATTGTCAATTCATATTTGTAGTCTTCACAATTTTATTACAAAATTGAAAGGGCTTTCTATGTATGTAGTTAATATATTGAAGAGGTTTAGCCTATTTCGTGACATATACTTAAAAACTCAAAAATTATGACAGCAAACTTTAGAGCTCTAAAGCAAGATTACACTAATAATATCATTTATTTATTTTTTAATGCTATATGCCTGTTCTCTTAAGCCAAGGGATTTTTCAGGTCTCAACATAGAATAGATCCAAATAATCTAAAACTTCTCTACTTTAGCTGATGGTTTTAACTCTGAAAAACACTAACAATGATTGTTCATTTTTTTTTGTTTTTGTTTTTGTTTTTATTTTTTGTTTTTGTTTTTTTTGTTTTTGCAAGTGAATGAGTCTATGTGCCTTGGCCAAATTCACACAGATAGGAAATTATTAATTGTCTGAGGCCAGATTTTAAGTCAGGTCCACCTGATTCCAGGACCAGTGCTCTACCCACTGCTATCTAATTGACTCATTGTCCCTCATTCTTGAGGAGGACCATGACACCAGGGAGATGATGACATGATAATTACATGAATTGGTTTTGAGTATGGGAGTGCTGTGCCAAGTCACCAGTCTCATGTTCTACTCCAAAGCCATGTGATTCTAGTGACGAGATATGAACCTGGATGACTGGAGATGGTTCTGGATGCAAGGCAATCTGTTATGTGATGTGCCCAAGGTAGAACAACGAGTTAAGTGTCAGGTGTCTGATAGTGTATTCGAACTCCCAATCTCTTGACTCTAAGGCCAATGCTATATTCACTGAACCATCTAACTTTCCCTCTGAAAGGGACTATGTATTAGAGGACAGAGACACAATGCATAGATAATATAGTAAAACCTTTACAGTTATCACCTTAAATATGTGACACATTTAAAATAGTAGATTGTAGACAAGCTATAGAATGATTACTGCTACACCATATGGGAGAGAGTAGAAGAAATTTTTTTAGATGGAAAAATTAAATTCACACATCATTTTGATTGAAAGCAATAAAGGAAATAGAGGGAGAATATAAGGAAATGTAAATGATACTTGTCTATTAGCAAAGGAAAATAGTGAAATTATCCATATGTCTTTATTCTTATCATCTACTTCCCTTCACTTTTTTATAAATAAGTAGGTTTCTCCATATATCCAGAGATGTAATAGTAGACTTGAATGATGCTCTTATTTCCTAATAATGGAAGCTAAAATGGGGCTAAAATGAAATATTTGAGTAGAGAAACATACCATTTAAAAAGTTGATATAATTTTTGCTTTCATATTGTGAGTGTTTATAACTGTTTAGCTGTATCTAAGTAAGTCAATACAAAACCAATAAATTTTTATGAATGATTTCTTTCATTCAAAGATGTCTCTCTTTTCTTATTATAGGACTTTCCCAGTTCTGTTTTCAAATCAACAGTTTCCCTCATTTATATCGAGCTTGCTGTTCCTTGCATTCATCCTATCATTATCATCCCACATGACCCCAATATAAATCCAAGGTTTAATACTATCATTAAATCCATATCTCATGAAAAGATTTTTTTTTGCCTTTCCTATAATATTTATTTTGAAATTTTTACCTCCAGTGATAAAATGAAAAATGTTTCTGCCTATTAAATATATATATATTGTAGGCTACTGTAGTAGAAGTGAATTAGTGATTAGATTATGCAAAGAAGGTAGAGCAGAGACCTAAAAATGGCTTATGGAAATACATTCCTGGACAGTGATTTTGATGCAATCCTTCTCCTTTACCTTTTGTATTATACTTCTCCTCCTTTACTTGTAAATGCCTACTATGAGCCAGGTATTATGCTAAGTGCTAAAGGTGCAAGTAAGTTAAGGATAATTCCTGTTCTCACAGGCTTTTATTAGGGGAGAAAAGACAAAAGAGGAAGCTGAAAATGTAGAGTGGTGGGCAATGTTCTTTATATCAAATGATGTTCATTATATCAAAAAAGATTGAAGATGGTGTTTATTATATCAGAACCAAGCAGAGTAAATTATAAAAACAGGAAACTTCTGAGTCCTCTACAATGGAAGATGTGGGAAGTTTATTACTTTATCCTGTAGCTCTCCAAAAGGAAGAAGGAAGCAACTGAGGTTGCTGAGGAGGTGTAGAGGATAAAACTTGAGGCAATTTGCGTGGTGATGAAAATTCAGGTGATCTTCTTAACCTGGAGAGAAATGATGGTTTTGGTGGGAATATGGTTTTGTGTGAATCATCCTATTGCACGTATTCAGATTAAATCTAGTTCCTTTAAGTGAAGAATCTGGGCACAGGAAAACTTCAACAAAACCCTTAAAACAATTTCCCTCTGAACCTGAAATACCTGAGTATCCCAAGAATACTTGGAATTTGAATACCAGAATCTGTTGAAGAGAAGGAAGTGTTGGGAGGTAAATTCATTAAGGATGCTACAAAACATTCCAAAGTTAACCAACAGAGGTACTTTGACATTTCATGATTTCCGTTTTAGTCTTTTGCAAGGCAATAGGGTTAAGTGACTTGCCCAAAATCATACAGTAGGTAATTTTTAAGTGTGTGAGACCAGATTTGAGCTCAGGTCATGCTGACATTAGAGTCAGTGCTCTATCCACTGTGCCACCTAACTGTCCAAACACTTCATAATTTCAATAAAAAATTAACATAGATAAAAACAATAGCCATTTTGGAGACATGAAAATTCATGAAGATGATGCATATGAATTTCATACCTCCCTTTCAATAATATTTTTCTACATAAAAGAATAATGTGTTGATAAAGATAATGTAGATGCTGAGAGAAATATAATATTGATCACTGATGTAGGAGTCAATTATAAATCACTATAGATTCAAACTACAGATTTAGAGTGAAGATCAAAACCACCAAATCTCAAAAAGTTGATATAAAATACAAATTAAATCATACAAATTTGACATATTCAAATATACTAATGGTAATGAAAAATGTAAATTAGAAAAAGGATGTCATTAATGTTGGTTATAACTATTTCCATAGCAGCTGAAGCAATATAAACAATATTGGAAAAGATGAATCAAATCATAAAAAACTTTTCAGGCAGAAAATAACTGATATCCTGAAAAAGTAGAGAGAGATAATAAAGATCAACACCACTTTATATTAAAAATTCAGTTAAGAAGAATTACTTATAAAGAATATTTTGTATGCTGGATCAAAAAAAAGGCATGAATAGCAATGAAACTGATGAAAAAATGTAAAGCAAGGTGGTCTAACTCTACCATATGTAAAACTATAATATAAAGCAGCAGGAACCAAAACTGCCTGGTACTAGTTAAGATATCAGTGTCTGGCATAAGAGTTCACTATTAGACAAAAATGTTGGGAAAACTGGAAATTTGTATGGCAAAAAAAAAAAAAACTAGGAAGTGATCCACATCTCACACTATAAACCAATCTAAGGTCAAAATGCATATTGGATTTATACATAAAGAGTGATATCATCCATAAATTAATAGACCAAAAATATCTATCTGATCTATGGAAAATGGATAAATTTATGACCAAGGAAGAATTAGAGAATATTGTAAACTACAAAATGAATGATTTTGACTATATTAAATTTAAAAATTTTTGTATAATAAAAACAATGCTGACAAAATTAAAAGAAAAGCAGGAAGCTTGGAAACAGTCTTCATGAGCAGGAGCTCTGATAAAAGTCTCATTTCTAAAATATATAGAGAATTATATCAAATTTATAAGGTCACAAGTCATTCCCCAATTTATATTTGGTCAATGATATGACAATTTTCAAATGAATAAATTGATGTTATATATAATCATATGGAAAAATGCTCCAAATTACTATTCATTAAGAAATTCAAATTAAAACAACAATTAGGTATCATCTCACAGTTGTTAGAGTATCTCAGATGAGAAAATGGGAAGGTAAAAAATGCTGGAAAGGTTTTGGGAGCATTGGGACATTGATGTATTGCTGGTGGAGTTGTGAACGGATCCAAACTTTCTGGAGTGCAGTATGGAACTATGTCCACAGAGCAAGATCCAGAAATTACATATCCAGAAGAAATTTGGAAAAATAGGAAAAGTCCCACATGTTCCAAAATATTCATAGCAGCTCTTTTTGTAGTGACAAAGAATTGGAAATTGAGGGGATGCCTATCATTTGGGGAATGGTTAAACAAGTTATAGTACATGAATACTATGGAATATTATGGTTCTAAAGGAAAAAACTTTATGCAAAGTATTTATTATGTATCTCTTTCCTTTGAATCTAATTCCACATGCCAAAAATTAATAATTTGTTAACATGTTTAACAAAATATGATATAAATGATAACATTACTGTTTCCTACTGAGAAGAGAGGGGTAGGAAGGAAGAGTGGAAGGAAATTTTGTAACTTGGAAATATGCATGTACAAATGGATGAAAATAAAAATATAAAAAGCAGTGTATGATATGAACAGTATCTCACTTAGAGTACTGGCACTTATGTCAGACTGGAAAGACAATTGTTTTATATTCCAAAAACGTAAGTTCAAATTGATTTTCTGACACCCTTTCTGTGCTTCACATTTCCAAAACATAAAATGAAAGAGAATATAATGGCAGAAGGGACAATTTAAAGAAAATTACAAAGTCAAAATCTTTGAATCCCTGAATTTTCAGAGAGTATCATGTGAGAGATCATGTACGATCAGATTATCAATGAAAATTTTTTAATGTTATTTGAATTTTAAAATTTTTCCTACAATCACACTTACCTCCCTACAGCCCCTCCCAGGAGCAAGTCTGATAGTCTTTATATTGTTCCGTGCTGTACAGTGATAAAAACTGAATGTGTTGAGAGATAAAGCATTTCCTTAAGGAAAAAATAAAATATAAGAGATAGAAAAATTACATAATAAGATAATTTTTAAAAAATATTAAAAGTAATATTTTTGCTCTTTTTTTTAATCTCCACAGTTTTTTCTTTGGATACAGATGCTATTCAGATACCCTAAAATTGTCCCTGATTGTTACATTGATGAAATGTGCAAGTCCAATAAAATTGGTCATCACCCCTATTTTGCTTTTATGGTGTACAATATTCTTCTGGTTCTGCTCATCTCCCCAGCATCAGTTCATACAAATACTTCCAGGCTTCTCTCAATTCCCATCCCTCTTGGTTTCTAATAGAAAAATAGAATTCCATAAGGTAAATATAACATAGTTTGTTCAGAGTTTCCCCAATTGATGGGCATTCACTCAATTTCCACTTCTTTGTTAGCACAAAATTGCTATCTATATTTTTTTAATACAATGATGTTTTACCCTTTTTCATTATCTCTTCAGGCTATAGACCAGTAGTAGTATTGCTGGATCAAAGGGTATGCACATTTTTTATTGCCTTTTGAGCATAATTCCAAATTGCTCTCCAGAAAGGTTATCCACAAAGATTTTAAGATTCAATTTATTTTTTCAATTGATATTTCATTTTTCTAATTACATATTTCTGAAAGTTTTTTCTACATTCATCCACTTGCATATGCATATTTTTAAGTTACATGATTACTTTCTACCCTCCCATCCTAACCATCTCCGCTCAGTGACAAACAGTCAGATGAATATTGGATATACACATTTATATTTAATATGTTTACAGATCAGTCATGTTCTGTATAAAGAATTGGGATTAAGGAAAAGAAAGAAATCCATGATTAATCATTGATCATTTCTCCTTTTGCTCATCTTAGTCAATTTAATAAGTGTGAGATGGCACCTCATAATTGTTTTAATTTGCATTTCTCTAATTAGTAATAATTTGGAGTATTTTTTCATATGATTATATATAGTTTTATTTTCTTCATTTGGAAACTGTCTGTTCATATCCTTTGACCCATTTAGCAATTGAGGAATGACTGTGACCTTATAAATTTCGTGCAATTCTATGTATATGTTAGAAATGAGTCATTGATCAGAACCCACAGCTGTGAAAAGTGTTTCCCAGTTTTTTGTTTTCTTTATAGTTTTTGCAAAATTGGTTTTAAGATTTAATTTAAAAGTTAACAAAGATTATGTAAAAAAATTAAAACTGAAAGGTTCCCTTAATATTCTTGTACATTTATTCATTAATTAACAATGTCAACCCATTTTATTTAAAAATGTTAACACTCAATACAATAGAAGTGATTATAATAACTAATATTTATAAAACGCATTAAGACCCACAAATAGTCTTTTTAGATCAGTAACATTTTTTATCATTTTCTGAATTTCTCAGTTGAAGGAAATAAGACAGAGTCCGTGAATTTCCATATATAAAGAAGTAGTAAACATTACACAATCACAATTTGAAATCACGTTTTCTTTCTTTCAGTCCTGCTCTCTCTCCATTATCTCTTTTTTTAAAAAATATTAATTTTTATTTTTGTACAAATATTTTTATACATTACTAAAATAATCTTGTTTAAGATTAAACTTAATACCCCCTGCCCCCCCAAAATATAGACCTGCATGAGAAATAGAGTAAAGGAAAGAGAAAAATTAGTGCTTCAGTCTGTGTTGTCACACCACTAGCCCTGTCTCATGTGGATCACATTCTTTATGATAAGTCCACCCCAGAAGCTGCTTCCATAGTTTTCTACTGTTGCTGTTGCTGATTGCAACTCCCTCCATCCATGCCTCCCCACTACCATATACTATATTTTCTCTCTCCTTTGTCTCTCCCTCTTCTAAAATGTGCTGTAGGGTAGCTGAGTGGTGCAATGGACTGATCCCTGTCCCTGAGGCCATGAGAACCTGAGCCCACATACTAGCCCTAAGGCCTCACAAGCACCAGGTCCAGTGGTTCTGCAAAGGCCACCTAATCTCAGCCCCTTGCAAGAAGTAAAAAAGGAAATGTGTTATATGTGACCACTCTCCCCCATGATCTAAACTCTCCCCCATCACTCACATACCCCCCTTTCCCCCGACTCCCTTCTCTCCTTTTTACTCTAGATTTCTATACCCCCACTGAGTGTATATGATGTTTCCTCTCCAAACCACTTCTGATGAGAGCAAAGGTTCCCTCATTTCCCTTCACTTTCCCCCCTTCCATATCTTTGCAATATCTCATTTCAATAAAAAAATATTATATGAAATATCTCAGCCTATTCCACCTCTCCCTTCTCTTACTCCCAGTACATTTCCCTTTTAGCCATTGACTCCATTTTTACAATATATTATATTTTCTAATTCAGCTCTCTCCTGTGCTTCATCTATACAAGCTCCTTCTACTTGCTCTAATAAATAAGAAGTTTTATATGAGTATTTTCAGTATCATTTTTCTAGGCAGGAATACATGCAGTTCATCCACATTAAGTCCCTCATATTATACCCTTCTCCTCTGCTCTCAATGCTTCACCTGAGACCTGTATTTGAAGGTCAAACTTTCTGATCAGGTCTGGTTGTTTCAACAGGAACAGTTGAAATTCCCCTTGTTCAGTGAAAGTCCATCTTTTCTCCTGAAAGAGGATGTTCAGTTTTGCTGTGTAGTTGATTCTCAGGTTCATTCTGAGCTATTTTGCTTCCAGAATATTATACTCCAAACACTACAAGCCCTTAATGCAGTTGCTGTTAAGTCCTGTGTGATCCTGATTACAACTCCATGATATTTGAATTGTGTTCTAGTTGCTTGTAATATTTTCTCTTTGACTTGGGAGTTCTGGAACTTAGCTTTAATATTACTGAGGGCTGTTTGTTTTTTGGGGTTATCTTTTTGGGGGAGATTGGTGGATTCTCTCATTTTATATCTTGCCCTCTTCTTCTTGGATATTTGGGCAATTTTCCCATAGTAATTCTTTAAAAATGAGATCAAGTCTCTTTTCCTGTTCATGACTTTCAGGTATCCAAATAAGTTGTAAATTAACTTTCATGAATTTGTTTTCCAGCTCAGTCATTTTTTTTAAAGAGATGTTTCATATTTTATACTAATTTTTCATTCTTTTGGTGTTGAAGTATTGTGTCTTGACTTCTTGTAAAGTCATCAACTTCTTTTAGCTCCATTCTACATCTGAAGGATTTGTTTTCCTCAGACAGCTTTCTTACTCTTTTTCCATCTGGCCAGTTCTGCTTTTTAAAGAATTCTTCTCCTAAATAACTTTTTGAATGATTTTATCCATTTGACCTTTGCTGGGTTTTAACATGTTATTTTCTTAAGTGTTTTTTTTTTTTTTTATTTTTGGATCTCCTTGACTAAGCTGCTGACTTCTTTTTCATGTTTTTCATGAATCTCTCTCATTTATTTTCCCAATTTTCCTTCTATATCATTACTTGATTTTCAAAATCTTTTTTGAGCTCTGTCATAATCTGAGCCCAATTTCCATTGTTCTTGGAGTCTTTAGATGCAGGAGCTTGTACTTCCTCATCTTCAGATTGAGTATTTTGATCCTTCTTGGGATCATAGACAATATACTTCTCAATGGTGTTCCTCTTTTTTTCTCTGTTTACTTATTTCTTCAGCCTGTGTCTGGTTTTGGGGTGCTTCCTGATCTTTTGAGTATTATTGGTTCGCCAACCCCAACAATTATCTCAGTGTGTGAAGTTGTGACTTCCCTCCTGGGCTGTGAGTGACCACAAGCACACCCCTCTGCCATGGGACCAAGGTGTGGGGGGGTTGTTCTAGGGGGTCCTAGACTGCATTCAGGATCTGAATGTGGTCAGAGCCCAAGAGTCCTGTTGCAGGTATAGAGGACAAACTTGGAAGTCTCTCTCCACTCCCCTACCTTCGGTGGACTGAGCACTCAAGGCTCAGTTGCCTATGGGATCCTGCTTGCCAGCTCCTGCAACAGCCCTGAGGACCTGGGCTTTGAGTGCTTGCTCTGGCAGAAACCCCCACTCAGTTGATCCTCCAATTTGTGCCTGATGTTCCCTGGGTGTAGGTCAGGAAACTGCCCGGGCTGCCATGAGACAAGGATCCTAGGCTAGCTGGGGCTCCCTCCTGGAGGCTGAAGTTTCTTCATTCCACTAACCATGGAGCAGAACCTTTCCACTATTTTCCAAGTTACCTTGGTCTGGAGAATTGCCTCACTGGATCTTTCTGTTGGTTCTGCCTCTCAAAATTTTGTTAGAGTCATAAATTTAAGATTTTTGAAATATTATGGCGAGAACACATAGGAGAGGCTCCTCTCCTGTCACCATCTACCCCACCCCTCCTCTCCATTACCTCTTGATGCAACACATTGTACAAATAAAATACAATTAAAGAAAAAAAAGTTGAAAAGTAGAACTAGAGTAGTACAGGTGAAAACAAATATTGCTAATAATTAGACATTGCTAAGTTTATCAAGAGATTAATTTTTGAAGATGTGAAATGCAAGAAATTAATATGAATTGAGACACTGTACTCTGCCTCTGGGGTTCATTGATACAATATTTTTCCTTGATGTGGCATTTTCTACTGATAAATGTACTGCTTTTCAAGATAACTTTGATAGAAAGAGTGCTTCATGGAAAAATGGAGACTAGCAAAATTTCTTCCCACCCTTTCATTATGAATGTTGTATAAGGGAAAAGAATAAAGAGTTATGTCCTCTCAAGAACTAAATTGTCTATTTATATGTGAGTCTCCTCTGAACTCCCAGAGATGACCCTGTTTTCAGAATTTTATAATGCATTTTAAGGCAATGTATGATTCAGCTAACCTTTTAGTCAACCACTTTCTAGCTATCTTTTAAATCCATCAACTTCAATGGAGGAACTTCTTCACACATTGTGAAATAGAGGGAAAATAAGCACTTCTTATAATTTATTTATAATAGCACATAAAAGTCTGAAAGGAATGAACTCCCCCCAGTTTTGCACCCATTATAATCTTCAGATAAATCACTTTATCAAAGACACTAAAGGTTTCATGGCCCCTACCAAATGAGAGCAGCCACTCAGAATCTGAAAGTGTCAAAACCTTAACAGTTCATCATCTCTTTTTTGCTCTTTACAACTTGTAATATTTTTCAAGTTTGTAAAGGGAATTCAATAGGTCAATGGTCCCCTGAGCATAACATTTCCTATTCCCCCTTCTCACATATATAATACATGTTTGACTAAAGTATCATTCTTTTAGAATTTTGTTTATAAAAGCTTAGAAAGAGATGAGATAATAAGGGGATTAGAACTTCAGTCTGGAATTTTATGCTAGAAAACTTTTGTTGTTTGCTTGTTTTTTAAAGAGGTAGGAATGTAAATGTGAGTGGCAAGATATCCATCAATTTTTTTGTCCAAAATTCTCAATATACCAATACTAATTCAAGAGGAGCAATAATTGAAATTTAATTAATATTGAGTTGGCCCAAGAACTGAATATAGGAAGTGTTTTTGGATCACATATAGATTTCACTGTTTTCCAGAACTTAAATTGATCAAAAAATGTCCATCTTTCTTTTCACTATCATCAAACTAATGAAAGGATTATTATCCATTTGGGGAGCATGATTAAAATTAGTCCTAAAGATGATGTTTTAAATGTAGAAATAAAATGCATAGGTTTGCAAAAGACAATAAGTATATTGAAATGGTTTTTTTAAATAATGATTCTTTAAGAACTACTCATGAAATTGAAATTCAACATTTCCTTCAATTATGAAAAAAAGCATCCTGAATTGGAATCCATAAACCTCCCTAAAGTGCCAAAGTATGTGTGTGATTGTTCACAGCGGGGGGGGGGGGGGGCGGTAGAGAGAGTGAGAGTGAGAGAGAGAGGGAGAGATGTTAAAGCTAACCTGTACTTGAAAATATGTATAATATCTTCAGTCATCTATCTCAAATTGTTCACTGAAACAACAGCCCCTCTCCACAAACACTTACCTTATATTTTCTTGAATTTTCTAATGCCATGGTATTAAAAGAATCAAAATTTCAGGTAGTGAGCAAAGCAATGAAAAGATGGATGGTACATGTAATTAAATACCACTCATAAAATTGTCAATGATGCTTTCATGGAGAAGTAAATAAAAAAAAAAAAACATCACAAATAATTTGTATAAGAAAGGACATGACTTGACCCTATAGGATAGTAAGAGATTAAGAATAAAAAAAGAAAGTCTCAATGTGTGTCTGTGTGTAAATGTGTTTGTGTGTGGGTGTGTATGCAATATTTGCCGGCTGAGAATCACAAAATATCATGACTTGCTTTTCAATTGATTAGTTGGAAAGTCTAGACAACCTTACATAATTATGAACCATGTAGCCTAAATATTTTTTAGGTTTTTTTTTTTTGCAAGGCAATTAGGGTTAAGTAGCTTGTCCAAGGTCCCACAGCTAGGTAATTATTAAGTGAGACCAGATTTGAACCCAGGTACTCCTGACTCCAGGGCCAGTGCTTTACCCACTATGCCACCTAGCCTCCCCTATGTAGCCTAAATATTTTCAAGTGTGAAAGGTCTAGATCAAAATGTACAGGAATATGTTTAACAAAATAAAATACAAGAAAATAGGGATGCCCTTGCATTTTAAAATTGAGTCAATATGCAACCCACAGAAACTGTTATTTATGAATCAGTGGCACTCCCCTCTATGTATAGTTGACAGCTCTGTGCTAGGGGAATTTATAATAAGATATGAATGGTTACAAAAGTACAAACTGCCCAGCTTAACATAAAAATAAATACTTAAATAACCTCATTTCAGAAAAAGAAATTGAAGAAACCATCAATAAATTTCCTAAGAAAAAGTTTCTAAGTCCAGATGGATTTACAATAAGTTTTACCAAACATTTAAGGAACAATTCATTCATATCTTACATAGACTATTAAAAAAAGAAAATATGTTCTACCAAATTCTGGAACATAAACCTTGGTCAGGTAGGATTTATTCTAGGTAGGAAGGGATGGTTCAATTTTAGTTAAGCACTCAACATAGTTGAAAAAATCAATAGCAAAACAGAAATCAGTTGGTTATCTCAATAGATGTTGAAATTGATAAAATACAACATCCATTCCTATTAAAAACACTTGAAAGTTTAGGAATTAATGGAGTTTTCCCTTAAAATACTAAGTATTATCTATCTGAAACCATCAACAAATATTATATGCAATGAGGATAAACTCAGAGCAATTCCAATAAGATCAGGGTTGAAACAAGGATGCCCATTATCATCATTACTATTCAATATAGTTTTGTGAACTCTAGTAATAAGAGAATGTTAACTCTAGCAATAAGATAAGAAGAGGAAATTGGAAGGAATTAGAATTGGTAGTGAGCAAGCAAAGCAGGTGAAATGATGGTATACTTACAGAACCTGAAAAAAATCATCTAAAATCCTCCTCAAAACAATTAACAAATTCAGCAAGTAGTAGGATATAAAATAAACCCACATAAATCATCTGCTTTTCTATATATAAACAGCAAATCCAAAATGTAAGCAATAAAAGAGAAATCCCATTTAAAGTAATTGTAGACAACATTAAAAACTCAGAAATCCACCTCCCAAGACAAACCCAGAAATTTTATGAACATAATTATAAAGCACTTCTTATCCAAATAAGGTCAGATCTAAATAATTGCAAAAATGTAAAATGCTCATGATTAAGTCAAGCTAATATAATAAAAATGGCAATTCTATCCAAATTAAATATCTTATCCAGTGTCATTCCCATCAAACTACTACTTAATAATTTTAAAAGCTAGAAAAAATAATAATAAAATTAATCTGGAACATCAAGAGGCCAAGAATATCAAGAGAACTAATGAAAAAATATAAAGGAAAGTGGGCAAGATCTACCAATTCTAAAACTATGCTACAAAGCAACAGTCATCAAAACTCCCTGGTACTGGTAAAGAAATAGGATAATGAAGCAGTAGATTTGGATGGGTTCAAAAGAAACTGTAGTAAATAACTGTAATAATAAACTTTTTGACAAAAGCAAATCTATCAACTTCTTAGATAACAGCTCACTATTTGACAAAAATTGTTGGTAAAAGTAGAAAATAGTATGGCAAAAAGCAAACTACGCACAGGTCTACATCTCACACCATATACCAAAATAAGGTGAAAATGGGTAAAGGATTTAGATATAAAGGGTGATGCCATAGATAAAATGGTAAACCAAGAAATGCTCCAAATAAATGATCTAATGAAAGGGAAAATTTATGAGCAAACAAGAAAGAGCATAAACTGTAAATGGCAAAATGAATGATTTTGACTATAATAAATTAAAAAGCTTTTGCACTAATAAAATTAATGCTGTCAAAATTAGAAGTAAACCAAAAAGCTGGGAAACAATATTCACAACTAGGAGTTCTGATAAAGGTCTTATTCCTAAAATATATAGAGAACTGCTTCAAATTCATAAGATTCTTACATTATAAGATTCTATCAATTTTCCAATTGATACATGGTCAAAGGACCTGAATAGACAGTTTTCAAATGAAGAATATAAAGCTATATGTAATCATTTGAAAAAAAAATGTCCAAATCATTCTTGATTAGAGAAATGCAAATTAAAACAAGCCTGACTTATCATCTCACTTATATCAGACTAGCTAATGACAAAAAGGGAAAATAATCAGTGTTGGAGATTTTGATAGGATTGTGACTTTAATGCATTGCTGATGGATTTGTGCACTGTACCAGCCATTCCGACGAGAAATATGGAACTTTGTGCAAAGAACAATAAAACTCTTCAAACCCTTTGACCCAGCAATTCCAATTCTAGCCCTATATCCATAAGAAATCATAAAAAATTGAAAAGTCACACATCTTTCAAAACATTCATAGCAGCTCTTTTTGTAGTGGCAAAAATTGGAACTTGAAAGGATGCCATTCAATTGGGAAATGGTTGAACGATTTATGGTACATGAATATTGTGGAACACTAATGTTCTATAGAAACCATAAATTATCAGACTCTAGAGAAGCATGGAAGGAAATACAGGATCTATGCTGAGTGAAGCAAGTAGAAATAAGATATAAATGTACACATTAACAACAACATAATGAGATGATTCACCCTGATAGATACAGCTGCTCTCAGAAGTTCAGAGAGCTAAAATAACACTATTAGTCTATGGACAATGTTACTCCCATAAAGAAGAAGAAAAACAAAACAAAACAAAAAAAATCATTTAGAATCTGAGTAACACTACATTCACTTAAAAAAGTCTCATGCATTAATTTCCCTTAATCTTAATTCCTCATATCAAAAATGTTTAACCTGTAAACATGCTTAACATAAATGCTTAAATACAATATTAATCTGGTCATGGCTGAGATGAGTGTTAAAAAATTCTTTCATAACATGGACTTGGAGAAGTAAAACAATAAAAAACAAAAAAGTAGAGATGAATTTAATTTCATAGAAACATCAATTGTCATATAAACTGGAGGAAAAGGGGATTTAAGAGGTAACATACCTTTTTTAAGTTCCTAATCTGTGTTAGTTACATTGCTAAATGCTATGTCATATTATCTCACTTTATTTACACCACAGCTCTGTGAGTTATGTTATATTACTGTCAACATTTCCCATTTGAGGAAACAGGCAGAATCTCGTTAAGTGACCTGTCCAGCTGCAGAAATAAGAAGTGTTTGAGGTCACATTAGAAAGTGAGATTTCCTTACTGGAGACTCAGGATCATCTCCATCTAATTAACACTAGTAACAATGAGATTAAAACCCACTGAAGTTGGCTCAATTTAAATGAACTGATCTTTTCTTTTGGAAAATCTTCCAAAGTTAATTTATTTGCTCTTTAATTCAGAGCTGTGCTATTTCCCCTTTTCCTATGGATAGTTTTTGATATTTTTTGCTATTTCTCTCTGACTGACTCTTATGCTTTATCAAATCTTTCAACATTTTCTGATAATAATTCCTCTAATGAAAATGAAGTAGAAAATTGGAGCAATGTTTTGGACAACAGCCCTCAATTCTGTCAAATTCAACAGTAAAGAATTTTAGTGAAAATATATTTGCGTTTGTTTTCATGAATTATATGTTTGTTTTCACTTTTTGGTTAATTGGAAATGGGCTTTGACTTTCCAGTACCTCCTCAAATACTCCAAAAACACATTAATAATACACTTTTAATTAATTCAAACCAATAGCATCCTATATGCTATTGCTTTTTAACTAATTAGTATACAGCTGAGATATATAGGTAAATGGTAAATATATAAGACTAAAAGTCATTCCTCAATAGGTAAATTCTTAAAATATATAAAAATGCCTCTCAAAATAAAAATTAAAAGAGTTTGAATATCATCAATGAAATATGAATTTTTTATTCATAATAGAATAAATAATAGAATAATAATATAAATAGAATACCAAAGCAATTTTGAACATTTTATTTCACACTCTTCAAATCAGTAGAAAAATTTAAGATATTAATTTGGAATTATATGAAGTAATTGATCACATTAACATATTCTCCAGAGAGTCCAATAAAAGAAAAGGAAGAGTAGAGGAAGGAAGGAAGGAAGGAAGGAAGGAAGGAAGGAAGGAAGGAAGGAAGGAAGGAAGGAAGGGAGGGAGGGAGGGAGGGAAGGAGGGAGGAAGGAACAAATGACAAGATAAGAAATATTTAAATAACCAAAATAATTAATAGAATAAAGATTTATAGAATCTGGCACCTCCTTACTGTCAGTATCCCATGCTGTTAAGAACCTTCCTCTGAATGGTTAAGATAGAGACTATATATGGAGAACTCCTCCTAAATCTTCCATTTAATGAAGTAGATAAGGACAGTCATCTCATAATTTCCAAGTTGGTTATTCTTGATATCAATGTGGCATCCAGCAAATATTCACCCTGAGGATGATGGCAAACAGGGCAGCTATTTGGTACAGCCAATAGAGCACCAGGTCTGAATTGTTTTTTTTTTAAATTTGTTTACACATTACTAAAATATTCTTGTTGCAAGAGTATACATAATACCCCTTCCACCCACAAAAATATAAAAACGCTCATTGAGAAATAAAGTGAAAGAAAGAGGAAAAATGTGTTTCAGTCTCTGTTATGATACCATCAGCCCTGTCTCAGTGTATCACATGCTTTATCATAAATCAATCATAGAAGTTACTTCCATATTTTTCCAGAGCTGCTGTTGCTGAATGCAATTCCCACCATCAATTCTTCTACATTACCATCTTTTATATTTTCTCTCTTATTTCACTCTGTCCCACTTCAAAATTGTGCTGTGGGACAGCCAGTGGTGCAGTGGACAAAGCACTGGCCGTGGGATCAAGAGGGCCTAAGCTTACATGCCACCCCAAAGACCTGGCAACCACTGACCCCATGGTCCCAGACAGGTCACCCAATCCCACCACCTGGCAAAAAGTAAAAAAAGAAAAAGTGTTATATCTAACTATCTTGTCCAAGATCTACACACTTCTCTGTCACCCACATCCCCCTCTCCACCCCCTCCATACCACTTCTCTCCTTTTTCTTCTAGATTTCTATACTCTATTGATTGTATATGCTGTTTCTTCTCTGAGACATTTATGATGAGAATGAAGGCTCGCTCCTTCATTCCTCCTCACTTTCTGCCCCTTCCATCCCATTGCAAAAGGTATTTCTTGACTCTTTTACATGAAATTTCTTAGCTTATTCTACCTCTCCTTACTCTTACTTCTAGTACATTTGCCTTTAATCCATTGACTCCATTTTAAAAATATATTATACCTTCAAATTCAGCTTCTCCCAATGTCTGAACAATATATGCTACTTCTAACTGCTCTAACAAATTAGAAGGTTCATATGAATATTATCAATATCAACATCATTAAATCCCTCATAATTTACCCTTCTTGTCCACCCTCTCTATGCTTCACCTGCATCCTGTACTTGAAGATCAATCTTTCTGTTCAGCTCTGGTTGTTTCAAAAGGAACATTTGAAATTCCCCTGTTTCATTGAAAGTCCATCTTTTCCTCTGGAAGAGGTTGTTTAGTTTTGTTGTGTAGTTGATTCTAGGTGGCATTCCAAGCTCTTTTTGCCTTACAAAATATTATATTCCATGCCCTATCAGCCCTTAATGTAGCTGCTGTTAAGTCCTATGTGATCCTGACTGTAGCTCCATGATATGTGAATTGTTTATTCCTGGCTGCTTGTAATATTTTCTCTTTGACTTGGAAGTTCTGGAACTTGGCCATAATATTCCTGGGGTTGTTTTTTTTTTTAATCTCTTTCCAGGAGAGATTGATGGATAAGATTCAATTATAACCACATCATTTAAGTTCATTTCCTTCAATTATATTCTACCCTTTAATTATCCTAAGAAAAGTAAAGTTCTAAAAGGATTGCAGTGTTGTATCTTAAATTTTAGGGTTGTATATAATTTGATGGTCTGGACCAAGATTTGTTTTGTTTTGTTTTTTTTTTTCTTCTCCTTGTCATTCACTTTTTTTTTATGTAACACTTTAGTCATGTATTTGGCAATTGAATTCTCTGTTCATTTATGGTCTTTGTGTCAGGAAATTCTGGAAGTCCTCTATTTTGTTGCACCTCCATCTTTTTCCCTGACAGAATATAGTGAATTTTGCAAGGCAGTAAATTCTAGGTTGTAATCCCAGGTCTTTTGCTCCTAGGAGTTTTTATCCTGTGGTCTCTTTCTGGAGGGATTCTGTGAATTATTTCAAAAGTTAAATTGTTATCTTGTTCTAGTAGATTGCGAGAGCTCCCTTATAATTTCCTGCGTGATTTTTTTCCAACTTCTTTTGATCTAAGCTTTCTGGGTGTCTGATGATTAATAGATTGTATTTCCTGGATCTATTTTCCCATTTCACTCATTTTCCCTGAAAGATACTTTAAATTTTCTTCAATTTTTTCAGCCTTTTTATTTTGTTTTATCGAGTCTTACAGTCTTGTAGATTCCTGCTCATGGCTCCCAACAAGAACTTGGAGCTGTCTGGCATTGATCTATTTTTAGAATTAATTTTCATATGCCCTGATTTTTGCCTAATTAAGGCTTGTCAAAATCAGTGTCTACACAATTTTCTGGGAATCCAATGGATTACGGTAATCAATAGAGAAATGAAAAAGTAGTTCTTATTTCTCTTCAGCCTGGTCCATGACAATTAGTTGTAACAGTTGTAACTGGAAGAGATTTTACCTCCTCAGAGTGTGGAAAGACTAATATATTCATTCACATAAGCCATGTGGCTAGATTCACATTTATCAACATTAGTCTACAACACTCATTCTATTACTTGTTATTTCCTAGTTGTAAATCAGTAATATATTTTTATACTATAAAGGACTTAGTTTATTATATTCCTGAATTAAAATATTTTATACCATTATTATTATTCATTATTTGAATGGTTAACTGATTTAATTCATGAGTTATTGGAATCATTTTTTTGTCTTTAATGTTACAAATTCCTATGTTATCTTTTTTTCTCCTTGGAATTTTAAAATTTTGTTTTCTTTTTTTCTTCCTTGAAATTTTAAAATTCAGGTTATCTTTTCCATGTGTTGTCAACTTGGAAATGGTATATCCTTGCTACTCATCTATTCTTATTGAACTATTTAGGCATTAATTATGTGAAACAATATTTAAAAAAAATTCTCCATGGTTCATAGTTATTCTTCATTTTCCTAGTTTGATTTTCTTTCATTTCTTTTTGTTTAATTTCATAAAAGTTTTGTAAAAATAATTCTTATATTTGATACCACATTTTGAATTATCAATTATCTATACACTTAAAATTTAACTATTTTTTTGATGTTATGATTCCTCCTCTTATGCTTGTTGAAGGCATTAATACATGTTGATTTTAATTAAATTAAAATTTTAGCAAAAATTCAGTTACTAATCATTTTTTCTTTTTTTAGTTAACACACTCTAGAAAATAAATGTATTATTCATTATGACTAATTATTCACATATTATAAATTACATTGTATTGATGTGGTAAATTTTGATATAATTTTCATTTTTTGGTATTTGGAGACTTTGACTCATATTAACAAGAAAATTATTTTTAGTTTCCAATTAGGATGACATCAGTTCATCAAACATCTATAGAAAATTATATTATTTACAATTTCAGATTCTTTTCATTTATAAATATGTTCTATATGGCCTGGGTTGTAATTATTTTTTTAAGATTCAAGTGCATTCAGGGATGGATAGGTGGCGCAGTGGATAGAACAACGGCCATGAAGTCAGGAGTACCTGAGTTCAAATCTAACCTCAGACATTTGATAATTACTTAGCCTTGTGGCCTTGGGCAAATCACTTAACCCCTTTGCCTTGCAAAAATCTACAAAAAAAGAGTCAAGAGCATTTGAATGAAAATAATTTGGCTGAAAATAAAACCATTCCATTCTTTCTTTACATCTCTTGTCTCCCCTTGCCCTAAAATAGCTTTCATTCATATTATTTCCATTTTCTTGTATACTTGGACTTCTTAACATATACCAATATCTTGAATTTAGATTGTCCTGTACATTTTATTTTTCAATTTAAACTTTTCCTTTAAATTAAAGTCATTACACAATTAATGAAGCACATTTTATATAATCACAACTTTTCCTACTCAACCCTCCAACATTTATTATTCTCTCTTGACCTCCTTGAAATAGTTTCAGATCATAACACTGTTCTTCATCTGACTTCTATTAACCCTATGATTTTTTATGATATTTATCTCATATTAATTAATCTCAATATTTCCAGTTTCCATAGGATTTATGTGGAGAATTATTCCTGGCTCTATTTGTATAATCTACAAGTCATATTCTTCATTTCTATATTAAAACATTTGAAAAAAAATTTTGAAAAAATTCTACTTATATTTTAACCATTGAATATTAGTCACAGATGTTAGGAGTAAAGCATGATTTATTTTTGTTGAACAAACACTGGAGTTTGAAAAGAATATAGCTAACTGAATCAATTATATATTTCACTCAGAAGATAGCTTTTTAATTCTGCAAACTATAGTATCATAAGCTTTGGGAAATTTTATTGAGCTGTCATTCCTTTTATTCCTATATTTTTCAACTAATGAAATAATTCTACATTTACTTCTGATTCCACAATCATTACATGAAAAATATTGGCATTTTTTTTCAGTTAGTTTTCTTTTTTGGAATTATTTTGTTGCATTTAATCAAGTTCTACTAATTGGTTTTCTACTTTAGAATTGTGCTTCCTATTACATATATTACATTTTTCAAATTCTTTACCAAGGTGAACATATGACTGAATATACCTCAAAAATTTTATTTTTTTTTTCTGGTTTTGCTGATGATGGGTCGATCATTACAGTCATAATTTCTCACCTCATTCTCTTTGCATTTATTATACAATCTGATTTGTCCTGTGAAAAACTAAATTCATTCCTAAAATTAGCATGGAAATTATCACTTTTTTCTTTCCTTCAAAACTTTCTAATCAATATAATCTGTGCATTGTTTTGGAGCCCTGCCCTCACCATCACTCTACCATAGAAATTTTATAAATGTTCTTCACTTTTCCCTTTCCTAACTTTTCATGCTTTTAAAATTCTATCTGATTCTATCTTTCTCAATTTATTTCTTTTATTTGTGTATTTTTGTTTATCAGGCAGTTTGGATTAAGGTATTCTACACTACCTCTTACTCAAACTTTTTTCAGTAACCATTTTTTGTAGCAATTATTTATAGAATTATTTACATTTAGCTCAATAATTTCAGTTTGTAATCTCTTTCCTTTGCCATTCTCATTTTCCTTTGATAATTAATAGCCTCTTAATGTCTTTTTGTTCTATCTAGTGATATCATATGCAAACTTTCCTCATTGCCTTTTTTCCTAATATTTTCCATTATTCTTTAAAAGTTGACATTCAATTAGTCTTTAATGTCCCTTGACATGTATAGATTAGAAATCTATTAGAATAATCTTTGACCCCATAGATTTCTCATCTTCTCCATACATTTTATTCTCTCCCCAAACTAAGCGTGATCATTAAACCACCCAACTGTTTTTTTAATAAATAGGACAGTTCATTTGAGAAGCAATACTGAAACTAAAATAGGCAAAAAATGTCAAATAACTTTACAATTACATGCAAATAATTTTCAGACGAATTAAGAATAAAATTTGAGATTAATTGGAAGACTCTTCCTTCCACTAAGGGGCTTAAACTCAAATTCTATGCTTTTAAACTACATTTTATTATGATTTTCAAAAAAGCAGCAAATTAAAAATTTTAATATTTCCAAGATTAATATTTCAGATGAAATTATAAATTTATTCTATATAAAAGATACAATATTATTTTACATTATGAACCATTTGTTGTTTTGTTTTGTTGCATTATAACATTCAAATTTTATCATAGAAGATACAACATTTTGTTTCATAGAAATTTAGTCTATCTCCTTAGGAAAAGACAAATGAAGATTGATTGTTGACATTATTTCTAGATTTAACTTATTGAATTTCATACAAGGGTATGATAAGCTATGAAAGGAAAAAAAAACATTTGGGTAATGCATACAATCCAAAGAGGTAAAGGAAGATGAAAGAGAATTTGGCAGTTTCAAAACATCCTATAACATTATAGTTATGCATTTTCAACATTTTCCTTGTGTTGGCAAAAAGTAAAAAAGAAATTTTGAGAATTTCTTCCTAAAGAATTAATGATAAGCATTAAACAGTAGGTAATGAAAAGGTACCTAATATATTAGTAAAGATTGTAAAACATAACCAATAAAATGCTCTGAAAAAAATAATAACTGAATTCAGGAGCTTGTGGAGTTAAAAGAATGGATGAATCACTCAAATGGAGAAATTGAGAATAATTGAGTGATGACACATGAATACAGAGAAAGGAAGGAAGATATTCCCTATGATGAATTTGGGTGAAGATATAGATGACAGTATTTCAGTATAAGCATGAGAAAATGATTTCTGATCTGCATCACTTGAGAGAATTAAATTAGTGAGCAAATTTTTAGCTTGTAAGAATTCTGATACTGCCCTGATTGCTCCTATCCTATTTATGTTTGTATTAAATATGAATCACTAATATATTTCCAATCCTAAATCTTTACTTATCCTAATGAAAATTTCTTTAAATCAATACATTTTCAAATTAATCAAGTCACAGAAGTCATCAAAATATTTTGCAGGTACTGAAAATATTTCAAAGAGGGGAGTTCAGTTTGGAAGATCTGATATCCCTGGCACATGCTATTTCTCAATACATAATGTTCAATATACTTTGCTCATAGTGGAGAAAAAACTGAATCTGGTTATAAAGAATAAATACATGCATTGCTGTTAGAGTTGTGAATGGATGCAATATTTCTGGTGAGTAATATGGAAGTATGCACAAAGAGTAATGAAATTTATCTCACCCTTTGATTTAGCAATTCCCATTTTAAGTACATATTAAGAAGAAATTATAAAAATGGGAGAAGTACTATATGCTCCAAAATATTCATAGCAGATTTTTTTGTAGTGGAAAAGAATTGGAACTTGAGGGGATGCCTATCCTTTGGGGAATGGCTAAACAAATTATAGTACATGAACATTATGGAATATTATGACTCTATATGAAATCATAAATGACCAGACTCTAGAGAAGCATGAAATAAATTATGGGAAATCATGCTGAGCAAAGGGAGTAGTGCCAGGAAAACAATGTACACATTCACAGTGTAGTAAGATGAAGAACCTTGATGGAAGGAGCTTCTCCCAGCAGTTCAGATAACCAGGGCAACTGCCTTAGACTGTCTATGGACAATATTATGCACATCAGAGGAAGAAAAGCAAAATAAAACAAATATAAACAAAACCCCTTCAGAATCTGATGACACTTTGTAAAATTATATCTTTAGTATCTCATTCCCTTAATCAAAATTCCTCATCCCCAAAATAACAAATATATAAAATTTATCAAAAATATGTATATACCAAGATGGTGGGGAGAAGACAGGCACTATGATAGGTGTCCTCTCTTTCCCCTTAGAAATAACAAGAGAGAAATCTTTTAACAGAAAATCCATCAACAAAACCCAGGAAGAGAAGCTAGGAGAACAGCTACCAAGAAGAACTGTCCCAGGGGACCCTGGGCAAAGATGGGGTCAAGAGCAAAGTATTATCACTGGACAAAGCAGTTGGGAGAGGCCAGAGGGCAAGACTTAACCATAGAGACTTTGGTGAGTGGCAGGTGCAAGATCCAACTTCAGCTGTGGAGTCTTTGGGGGGGGGTAGGGAGAGGAGCTTTGGGAGGGTGAGTTCCAGCACAGTCTCAGAGCATGCCTGCAGAACAACCATCTGAGCCAAGAACCTCCATAATTTCATGAGAGCCCTTTGCCCAGAACAAATAAAAAACAACGCCCCCACAACCACCACATCCCCTCAGGGCACCAGAGTTCATTCAAGAGAAACAGATTAATTCCCTCCACCTGGGCCCAGCCCAGTGTTCATGTTCAACTCAAACCCTGCCTTTAAGGACCTCACTACAGAGAAAGCAACCAGCTCTGCCTACTGGTAGACCCTAGGAATTTCTAAGCCAAGTGAACAAACCTCTAAGATCTTCAAAATCAAATCTCTGAGAACCAACTCCCCAACCCCAAAACAAGATGAACAAAAGCCTGAGAAAAGGGGGATACATGGAGAAATACTTAGAAGAAAAGATTCTAACCAGAGAGATCTAGCATTGTTGAGGAGAATAAGAATTGGTCTCCAGCCCAGAAACACTTCCTTGAAGAAATCAGCAAGGAGTTTATAAATCAATTGGAAAAATTGGGAAAGGAAATTCAAGAGAAAATTAACACACTGGGGTGGCTAGATGAGGTAGTGGATAAAGCTCCAGCCCTGGAGTCATGAGTACCTGGGTTCAAATCTGGGCTCAGACACTTAATATTTACCTAGCTGTGTGGCCTTGGGCAAGCCACTTAACCCCATTTGCCTTGCAAAAAAAATAACCTAAAAAAAGAAAAGAAAATTAACACACTGAAAGAGAAAATTAACATCATGCAGCAAAAAACAAATTCTTGGAAAATACAATTAGACAAATACAAAATGAAAATAACTCTCTCAGATCTTCAATTGGGCAAATGCAAAAGAAAACGATTCTCTCAAATCCTCAATTTGGCAAATGCAAAAAAAAAAGAAATGATTCTCTCAAAACTAAGTTTGGGAAAATAGAGAAATCCTTCAACAATAGAATGGATCAACTGGAAAAGGAGTTGTGAAAGATAAATGAAGAAAAATCTTCTTCTTTAAAAATCGGAACGGAATCAGTAGAAACTAATGACTTCATGAGACAAGAATGTTTTAAGCAAAACCAAAAGATGGAAAAAATAGAAAAAAAATATAAAATACTTAATCTGCAAAACCACTGAACTTGAGAACCATTAGAGAAATGAGAATCTGAAAATTATTGCCCTTCCTGAAAACATTGAAGCGAAAAAATCCTGAACATAATACCGGATTTAGTGATGGAAAATTGCCCTGATATCATGGAACCAGAGGGCAAAATTGTTATTGAAAGATTACATTGATCCCCTGCAGAAAGAGATCCTAAAATGAAAACACAAAAGAATGTTGTGTTTAAATTCCAGGAGTATCAGATAAAAGAAAAATAATCCTACAAGCAGCCAGAAAAGAAAAAAAAAAAATATCAAGGAGCCACAGTAAGGATTACGCAGGACCTGGCTACATCAACATTAATGGCTCGAAGGGCCTGGAATGAGATATCCCAAAGCAAGGGAGCTTGGAATGAAGCTAAGAATACACTACCTGGCAAACCTGAGCCTTCTCTTCCAGGGAAAAATATGTACAATAAATTAAAAGGGACACTTCCAAGATTTTTTGATGAAAATACCAGAGCTAGCTAAATAGAAAATCTGGACATCAAACAGGAGGCTCAGGAGACACATAAAAAGGTAAAAAAAAATGATATCCAATAAGATAATAATGGCTATATACCCACTTGGGAGAAAGATTCGCATAACTCTTTAAAATTGCAACTCTATTAGAGAGAATATATATGTCAGAAGTGATAGCCAATTATAACTTTTCTATGACTCAGAATGAATTTAAAACAATACCCCCTTAAAAAGGGGGACAGTAAGGAGAAGGGAGGTTGGAGGGAGACTGAATGGGGTAAATGTCATCACATCAAGAGGTATAAAAGACCTCTTGTAATTGAGGGGAAGAAGGTAGGAGGTGAGAAACACCTGATTCTTCATGTCATCAGACTTGGCTTAAAGTTAACAGACACACTTAAGTTAAGAAATTTATCTTACCTTTCAAGTATTAAAAGTGGAAAAAGGGAGGGGGGATGGTGAAGGGGAGAAAAAGTGTAACTAACAGAAGGAAGGGAAGAAGGGGGGGAAGAGAAAGGGGAAAAAGTTAAGGGGGTTGATTTAAGAGGGAAAACCCATTGATGGTGGAGGTATTCAGAAACAAAACACTAGGGAATATGGATAAAGGGAAAAAGGGGAAAAATACAAACATAAGGAAGATAGCATGCAGGGTAATAAAGAGTTAGTAATTATAACGTTGAATTTTAGTGTGATGAACTCTCCCATAAAATGTAAGTGAATAGCAGAGTAAAGTAAAAAACAGAGTCCTACAGTATGAGGCTTACAAGAAACTCATTTGAAACAGAGAGATACATGTAAAGGTAAAATGTTGCAACAAAATATATTGTGCTTCTGCAGAAGTAAAAAAAAAAAAAGCAGGGGTACCAATATTTATCTCAGACAAAAAAGCTGCAAAAATAGATCGCTTTAAAAGTGATAAGGAAGGCAAGTATATCCTCCTAAAAGGTACCATAGACAATAAAGTAATTTCAATACTAAATATGCATACACTCAATGGGAGAGCATCCAGATTCTTAGAGGAGAAGTTGAAAGAGCTATAGGAAGACATGGACAGTAAAACTCTACTAGCAGGAGACCTCAAGCCCCCACTCTCAGATTTAGATAAATCTAATCATAAAATAAACAAGAAGGAAGTTAAGGAGGTAAATAGATTGTCTGAAAACCTAGATATGATAGACCTATGGATGCAATTGAATGGAGATAGAAATGAATATACTTTTTTTTCTGCAGTAAATGGCACTTATACCAAAATTGACCATGTACTAGGACATAAAAACCTAAAGATCAATTGCAGAAAGACAAAAAATGTGAATACATCTTTCTCAGATCATAATGCAATAAAATTCATAGGTAATACTGGGCCAGGGAGATATAGACTCAGAACTAATTGGAAACTAAATAATTTCATTAAAAAAAGAGTGGATCATGCAACAAATTTTTAGACATAATTAATTATTTCATCCTAGTAATGACAATAATGATACAACATACCAAAACGTATGGGATACACTCAAGGCAGCTGTCAGCTGATATATTATATCTTTAAATGCTTGCCAAAAGAAATTCTAGAAAGAGGAAATTATTGAACAAAATATGTAACTAAAATAGAGAAAGAACAAATTAAAAACCCCCAATTAAATACCAAATTAGAAATTCTTAAAATTAAAGGAGAAATTTGAAAAAGCAAAAGCAAAAAATCTATTAAACTAATAACTAAAACCAAGACCTGGTTTTATGAAAAAAAGAAATAAAATTGATAGAACTCTGGTGAATTTGATTTAAAAAAAGAAGAAAATTAATTTGCTAGTATCATAAATGAAAAAGGTGAACATACTACCATTGATGAAGAAATTAAAGTAATAATTCAGAATGATTTTGCCCAAATCTATGCCAATTAATTTGACAATCTAAGAGAAAGAATGCATCTTAAAAAAAATATAAGTTGCCTGGATTAAATGAAGAAGAAATTAAAAATATAAATAACCCTGTCTCAGAAAAAGAAATTCAACAAGTCATCATTGAACTCCCTAAGGAAAAAAAAAAAACCTCTAGGGCCAGTTGAATTCACAACTGAATAATATGAAACATTTAAGGAACAATTGTTTTCAATTCTATATAAACTCTGTAGAAAAATAGGTGAAGACAGAACTCTGCCTAACTCTTTCTATGAAAAAGAATTTGGTGGTTAATCCTAAACCAGGAAGAGTTAAAGCAGAGAAAGAAAATTATAGACCTATATCCCTGATTAATATAGATGCCAAAATCTTATTAAAATCTTAGCAAAAGGTTACAACAAGTTATCATTAGGATAATACATTATGATCAAGCTGTATTTATCCCAGGAATGCAGGGTTGTTCATGATTAGGAAAACTGGTAGTATAATTAAATTTATCAATAATATACTTATCAGAAATCATATGATAATATCTACGGATGCTGAAAAAACTTTTGACAAAAATACAGCACTAGAGAGGATATGAGTATATGGTTTGTTCCTTAGAATAATTATCAGTATCTATCTGAAACCATCATTAAGCATCACATGCAATGGGGATAGGCTTGAAGTATTCCCAGTAAAATCAGGGGTGAAACAAGAATGCTCATTATCACCACTATTATTCGATATTATATTAGAAGTTAGCCTCAGCAATAAGAAAGGAAAAAGGAATCGAAGGAATTAGAATAGGGAAGGAGAAAAAACTCTTACTCTTTGCAGATGGCATGAAGACACACCTAGAAAATCCCAAAATGTCATCTAAAAACCTACTAGTAATAATTAGCCACTTTAGCAAAGTAGCAGGATATAAAATAAACTCTTATAAATCCTCAACATTTCTATATAAGACTAGCAAGATACAGCAGAAAGAGCTAGAAAGTGAAATCCCTTTCAAAGTAACTTCAGACAAAATAAAATACCTGAGAGTCTACCTGAGATGGCAGACTCAAAAACTTTTTGAAAACAATTACAAAACTCATCATGCAAATAAAATCTGATTTAAATACCTGGATAAACATCAACCGTTCATGGAGAGGACAAGCTAATATAATAAAAAATTACAATTCTACCAAAAGTAAACTACTTCTTTAGTACCCTACCAATCAAAATTAAAAAAAAATTACTTTAATGACTTAGAAAAAGTTGTATTAAATTTATATGGAAAAATAAAAGCTCAAGAATTTCCAGATTCAATGAAAAAAATGCAAAAAAGGCAGTTTAGTCTTACCAGATCTAAAAATATATATTATAAAACATTAGTCCTCAAAAGTGTCTGGTATTGGCTAAGAAATAGAGTTGTGGATCCATGGAATAGACTAGGTGCAATAGCAGAAAATAATTATAGGAATCTGCTGTTTGATAAACCTAAAGAGTATAACTATTGGGATAAAACTCTCTCTTCGATTAAAAAACTGTTGGGAAAATTGGAAGTTAGTGTGGAAGAAACTTTGATTAGACCAACACCTCACACCCTATACCAAAATAAGATGCAAATAGATATAGGATTTAGACATAAAAAACAATATTATAAGCGAACTAGAAGATCAAGGAGTAAATTACCTGTCAGATCTATGGAAAGGGAAACAATTTATGACCAAGGAAGAGATGGAAATCATCATTCAAAACAAGCTAGGTAATTTTGAATCATTAAATTAAAAATCTTTTGCACAGATAAAACCACTTTAAACAAGATGTAAATTGGGAAACAATTTTTACAACTACTATTTCTGAGAAAGGACTCATTTCTAAAAGACACAGAGAACTGAGTCAAATTTTCAAATAAACAAGCCATTCCCCAATTGACAAATGGTCATAGGATATACAAAGGCAATTTAAAGCTGAGGAATTCAAAGCAATCCATAGTCATATGAAAAAATTGCTCTAAATCTTTACTTATTAAAGAAACGCAAATTAAAACATCTCTGAGATACCACCTCACACTTCTCAGACTGACCAATATGACCAGAAAGGAAAGTGATCAATATTGGAAGGGAAATGCTTTTTCTGGGTTACAAATACATTGTTGGTGGAGCTATGAACTCTTTCAACCTTTCTGGAGAAATTTGGGCTTATGCACAAAAGTCATCAAAAATGTGCATTCCCTTTGCCCCAGCAATACCACTACTGGGTATATACCCTGAAGAGATTATGAAATGGTAAAAGCATCACTTGTACTAAATTATTTATAGCAGCCCTGTTTGTGGAAATTAAGGGACTTCAATTGGGGAATGGCTTAACAAACTGTGTTATATGCATGTCATGGAACACTATTGTTCTATTAGAAATCAGGAGAGATGGGAATTCAGGGAAGCCTGGAAAGATTTGCATGAAATGATGCTGAGTGAGATGAACAGAGCCAGAAAAACATTGTACACCCTAACAGCAACATGGGTGTGATTATCAACCTTGATGGACTTACTCATCCCTTCAGTGCAACAGCCACAGGGACTTTTTTGGGCAATCTGCAATGTAGCATATCATCTGTATCCAGAGAAAGAGTTAAGAATTTTGAACAAAGACCAAGAACTGTTACTGTCAAATTAGAAAAAAAAATTATTCCGTTATGTTATTTTACTATCTCATACTTTATTTTCTTCCTTAAGGATATGATTTCTCTGTTGTCACATTCAACTGAAATCAATGTATAACATGGAATCAATGTAAATACTAACAGAATTCCTTCTGTGGGGCGGGTGGGGAAGGGAAACAAGAATGGGGAAAAATTATAAAACTAAAAATAAATAAAATCTTTCTTAAAAGTATGCATATAAAATGCTAATCTTACAGTTCAATGCTGAGTGGAGGGGGTTGGGAAGGGATGGGGGAAAATTTTGTAACTTAAAATTATACATATGCATATAGATGAAAATAAATAAGTAAATAATTTTTAAAAAGAAAAAATAAATACATAGCATTATACAAAATCACTATTTTGCATGGAGTCAATAGCTTCTAGGTATCAATTAAAAATATAAGTAATTATTTGCTTTACTGAGCTTTTGTACTTCTTTTTCAATTTAGTCTATTCTGTTCCTAAGGAATTCTCTCCAGTGAATTTTTGCACCTCTTTTACCACTAGGACAATTTTTTAAAATAATACCATCTTCAGTATTTTTGTAGCTTTTTTGGCTATTTATTACTTCCTTTTTTCAATATTTTCTTGCATTACATTCATCATTTCTACCATTTTTCCCCTCTGCCAATCTTATTTTTCTTTTTTTTTGTGTGTGTTTTGAAAAGCTATGGGATTAAGTGACTTGCCCAAGGTCACACAGCTAAGCAATTATTAAGTGGTTGAGGCTAAATTTGGACTAAGATTCACCTGAATTGAAGACCAGTGCCATATCCACTGTGTCACGTAGTTGCCCGTCTTTCTTTTACTGTTGAATGAATTCATGTTTGCCTTGGCCACAGTTAGATTGTTTTTCTTTGAGTCTATCTTCTAAATTGTTTTCATATTGCTATCTTCTGAGTTTATGACTTCCCAGTCACAGTAGTAGTTTCTTTTGATTAATTTCTTTTTTTTTCTGTTTTTTCCTGTTATTTGTTTATTTTTCCTAGACTTTTCTTTACCTTGAACTTTGAGCATTGCCCTAAGTTTTGAGCTTTGTCATGCTGTTATTTTCAGAGCCAGTTCTTTGTTCCTGCAATTTTTTTGAAACTTTGGAGATGTGGTTATTGCTTTCTTGATCTATGCTGTGGTTTTTTCTCAAGAAGGGACCATCTCTTCAGACAAGGTCTGTCTCTCTACAGGAGACTGGAGAGCAGAGAAAGCCAGGAGGAGGCTTTTAGCTACAGGGCCATTGAGGTCCCAACAGACTAACAATAGCAGAGGTGCTGGCAACCAGATAGTAAGCCAGTAGGAAGGACTCCAGCCCCAAAGTCTGAAACCTGAGAACTCCTGAGTAGAAAACAAGACCAGATGAAGAACAAGGCATTGTTAAGTCAGAACCTGGACATAAAGGAGAATAAAAACATCATCAATTAAATACCAAATCAGAAATTCTGAAAATCAAAGGAGAGATTAATAAAATTGGAAGAAAACTTTTGATCTCATAAATAAAGTTGACTTGGATTTATGAAAAATTCAATAAAGAGTCAAACTTTTGATTAATCTGATTTTAAAAAATAAAGAAGCTAACCAAATTACCAGTATCAAAAAAGGAACGGGTGAACTAACCACCAATTAGGAGGAACTTAAAGAGGTAATTCATAACTATTTTGCTGAACTATATACCAATAAATTGTATAACTTGGATGAAATAGATGGATATTTACAAAAAATCAGACTGCACAGATTAACAGAAGAGGAAATAAATTATTTAAATAAACTCATTTCAGAAAAAGAAATTGAAGAAATCATCAATAAACTCCCTATGAAAATATCTCCAGTTCCAGATGGATTTACAAGTGAATTCTAGGAAGGAGTTCTACCAAAGTCCTTTTATGGCACCAACATGATGTTAATACCTAAATCAGAAAGTACCAAAAGAGGTGAAAATAATTATAGACCGATCCTTCTAATGAATATTGATGCAAAAATCTTTAACAAAATTTTACCAATGAGACTATAGCAAGTTATTACTAGGATAATATACCATGATCAGGCTGGATTTATACCACTCAGACAGGTATGTACGGGGGTCCAGCATCTGCGGGGTCCTTGGAACCTGACAGGAGGGATAGAGTCGGCGAAATGAGTTGAGTCAACAAGTGGGTAAAGGCAGGAGCAGGTTGACTGACTGTCAGCTGCTTGGATTTATTTTTATAGTTTCAGAATCATGTATGTTTCAAGCTAACAAGCAAACTGAGATCATTTCCTTGGTTACAAGTGTACAATTTTCATCATCAATCATATAGTTCATATGGTTACAAGTTTTAATCATGTGATTACAAGTTTAAGTAATATTCATATAGTTAATTGATTTCTTATCCCTACTCAGACCATGGTGACCTTAACCTGTCTGTTACCTTATTTATTACAAAATTGTATAATTGTTAATTCATTTGAAGTTATTAATTAAGCAATTCTCTTAATGGAAAGGTTTTTTTTTATATTTTTTGTGTAAGAAATGTTTTTAGATACACTTCCTTAACAATCTGTAGTGAGGGTCTTTATGCTTGTCTACCCATCCGTTAACTCTTAAAATAACCAATTTTTCTTTCTGGCCTTGTTGGTAGAAGCCACAGTTTCTGTGACTTTTTTATTCTTTCCCATGAAACTAAAGCTGCTAGAGTTCACATATCAGTCACCTGTACTAACTATTTTTTCACCATCTTTTTCATATATTCCTGTGTATGGTAAGGGGGGCAAAACTATTAATTTCCCTGGAATTCTATCTGACCCATCTTGGATCTGTTTTCCTTGTATATATTCTGGCATCTCCTTGGAATTACCAGTGTTGGGTTTTCCAGAGATTTCATAATGTTGAAGCCTTTTGTATGCCTCAGGGAGAGGCAGTCCTGTTAAATTTGGACAGAGTTTACAATTTGTTTTTTTAAGGAATTTTTCTGAAATCCTTCCTTTATAGTCATTCCAGTATTAGGGTGAGTAAATATTGTAATCAGTAGTAAACCTATAAATATTGGTATGCATGAAATACCTATATATATATATATATATATATATATATATATATATATATATATATATATATATATTGAAGAAGGAAATGTTTTTCCATCAGGCAGTGTGAATACCTTGAGTCTTCTTACAGCAAATGTGTCAAGTAGCTTAGAGACCCTGGCTCCCAACAGGCATGGTTCAACATTAGGAAAATACTCAAATTAACTAAACATATCAATAGATACTGAAAATGCCTTTGATTAAATGCAACATCCATTACTTTAAAAAAATTAGATAGTTTAGGAATAAATGGAGTTTTCATTGAAATAATAAAAAATGGTATTTACCTAAAACCATTAACAAATATTAAATTTAGTGGGAATAACTCCATTTCAATAAAATCAAGGATGATAAAAAAGGATGTTAATTATCACCATTACAAGACAATGTAGTATTAGAAATCCTAGCAGTAGCAAAAAGACAAGAAAATGAAAATGAAGGACTCCATATTGTCAGTGAAGAAGCAAAAATTTCACTTTTTGCAGATAATGTGATGGTATACCTAGAGAACTTGAAAAACTCTTCTAAAAACTCCTAGAAACTATTGTACCTCAAAAAGTGAGTTATAGACCAAACGAAATATAGAAGTGGATTTTGTTTGCTTGGGGGTTTTTAGGAGCTAAGCCCAAATGTAACAACCCTGAGAACAAAATGAACAATGCTTTTTATAGTATTTACAGGGGAGGGAGGAGTATGCTTGTGAGCAAGCAGTTTATAGAAGCAGAGGTGGTGGTTAGATATATTTCCTTGCCAGACTATTACACACACACATGTGGCATACATGTAATGATAGGAAGCCAATAAAATATGGAGGAGGGTCAAGGTCTGCTTTATGTCTAACTAGTTACCTGTGGTATAGGGTAGTCATGTGCCCAGGGGCTTATATCAAGTAATGCTTACTACCTCATGGGTCAAGCTACATCTGGGGTAGGAGGTGACAGTTTTGGGAGGAGGCAGGAATTCTGGAGATACAACAAAATGGTTAGGTTAGAGTGTTTGGTGAGTCTCAGATAAAATTTATGGTCTATCTTGTGAACCCCAGGGTCAACTGCTTGAATCCTGTCAGAATGTTCCCAGACCCAAAGGTGCCAGCCAAATTGAATTACTCAGGAGTTTCTCAGGACCCAAATAATGTTTCAAGGACCCCCTTTAAACAGGGGTTACACAAATACTAATATTGTACTTCAAAACAATTAACAAATTCAGCAAAGCAACAAGATATAAAAATAAACCCACATAAATCAACAGCATTTCTATAAATGAACAACAAAGATCAAGCACAAGAAATAGAAAGAGAAATATCATTAAAACAAATGTAGACAACATTGAATGCCTGGGAGTCTATCTTCCAAGAGAAACCCAGAAACTGTAAGGACAAAATTTCTAAAACACTCCTCATCTAAATAAAGTCAGATCTAAATAATTAGAAAAATGTCAAACACTAATGATTAGGTCAAGCTAATATAATTAAAAAAATGACAATTCTAGTAAATTCGATAACTTATTCAGTGCAATACCAAGCAATCTATGTAATAACTGCTTTACCATAGGAAAAACATAGTAACAAAAATTCAACTAGAGCAACAAAAAGACAAGAACAATCTTAAATAAAATTTTAGCAATGATACTATAGCAAGTTAGTACCAGGATCAGGTTGGATTTATACCAGGCAGTCAGGGAATGGTTCAACATTAGGAAAACATTCAACATATTTAAACATATAAATAATAAAACCCAACAGAACATCTATAGTAAAACCAACAGCATCTCAATAGATTATGAAAAAAAAACCTTTGATTAAGTAAAACACCCATTTCTATTAAAAATACTAGAATGTTAGTTATACATGGAGTTTTTCTCAAAATAATAAATAGTATCTAACTAAAACCATCAATAAATATTATATTTAATGGGAATAAACTCATAGTATTCCTGATAAATTCAGGGTTGAAACAAGGATGCCTATTGTTACCATTACTATTCAATATAGTATTAGAAATGCTAGCAGTAGCAATAAGAGAAGAAAAAATAAATTGGAAGAATCAATGAGGAAGCAAAATTTCACTCTTTTCAGAGGATATGATGGTATATCTAGAGAACATGAGCAAAAGCTCCTTGAAACAACTAACAAATTCAGCAAAGAAGCGGGATATAAAATAAACCCACATAAATCCAGTATTTCTGTGTATGAACAGCAAAGCTCAAGAAAAAGATATAGAAAGAGAAATTCCATTGAAAATAATTGTAAATAATATTAAATATTTGGGAATCTACCTTCTAAGACAAACCAAGAAACTGTACATAAACAATTATAAAGCTCTCCTCACCCAAATAAAGTCAAATATAAATAATTGAGGGGGAAAAGTCAAATGCTCATGTTTAGGGTGTGCTAATATAATAAAAATGTCAATTCTACCCAAATTAAATTACTTATTCAGTGCCATACTATACTATCAAATAACTACTTTACCAAGCTAGGAAAAATAGTAACAAAATTCATCTGGAGCAACAAAAGGGCAAGAATAACAAGGGAACTGATGGGAAAAAAGTAAAGGAAGGTGGCCTAGCTCTACCAGAACTAAAACTATACTGTGAAGGAGCAGTCATCAAAACAGCCTGGTACTGCTTAAAAAGTAGAGTAATGGATCAGTGGTTTAGAATAGGTTCAAAATAAAATGCAGTAAATGACTACAGCAATCTCCTATTTGACAAAACTAAAGACATTAGCTTTCGGAATAAGAACTCACTATTTGACAAAAATTGTTGGGAAAATGGTAAAAAATATGGCAAAAACTAGACATAGATCAACATCTCAAACTCTATACCAAAATTAGGTCAAAATGAGTACACTATTTATACATAAATTGGGATGCCGTAGATAAATTGATAGATCAGAAAATACTCTATCTATATATTTATGGTCAAACAATTAGAGCACATTAGAGCACATTATTAACTGCAAAATGAATGATTTTATCTACATTAAATTAAAAAAAGTTTTGTATAATAAAATCAAAGCTACCAAAATTAGAAGAAAAGCAGATAGCCAAGATATAATATTCACAAACAGGAGTTCTGATAAAGTTCTCATTTCTAAACTATATAGAGAATTACATCAAATTTATAAGACCATAAAACACATTCCCTAATTGATACATGGTCAAGGATATGAACAGCCTGTTTTCAAATGAAGAAAATGAAACTATACATAATTATATGAAAAAATGTTCCGAATCACTCTTGAATAGAGAAATACAAATTAATGTAACAATGACACTTTATCTCACATGTATTAGATGAGCCAAGATAAGAAAATGGGAAGATGAACAATGTTGGAGAGATTGTGGGAGGATTGGGACAATTATGTATTGCTGGTGGAGTTGTGAATGGATCCAAACTTTCTGGGTAGCAATAAGAAACTATGCCCATGGAGCCATAAAGATATTTATACCATTTGATCCAGCAATGACAATTCTAAGACTATATCCAGAAGAAATTGTAAAAAAAAAAATGGGAGAAGTCCCACATGTTCCAAAATATTCATAGCAGCTCTTTTTGTAGAGGCAAAGAATTGGAAATTGAGGAGATGCCCATCAATTGTGGACTGGCTAACTAGGTTATGGTACATTAATTCTATGGAATATTATTGTTCTATTAGAAACCCTGAATGTTTGGATTCTAGAGAAGGATTGAATGACTTGCAGGATCTGATGCTTAGTGAAGGGAGTAGAGTCAAGAGAATAATGTACACATCAACAACTTTATGAGATGAACAACCTTGATTCATGCAACACCTCTCAACAGTCCAGAGAGCTAGCATAACTATATTAGACTGGGTATGGACTTCATCAACCACAACCAGAGGAAGAAAAGCAAAACCAAACAAAACACATGGAAAAAAAAAAACCATACCTAATCTGATGAACACTTTATAAGAAGTATCTCTTGGGTATCTCTTTCCTTTAATCCTAATGTCTCATGCCAAAAATTGATAACTGTAAATATGTTGAACAAAGTACATTTGTAAAATGTTAACCTGACTATTCCCTGCTGAAGGGAGAGGTATGGGAAGCGAGGGTGGAGAAAAAATTTGTAACTTGGAAGTATACGTGTACAAATGTATGAAAATAAATAAATGAATGAATGAGTGAATGAATAAATGAATAAATTTAAAATTAAATAAATCAGGAAAGTTTAAAGGAATATTCTTTGACATAGGATATGAGCACAAGATAGGTATAAAACAATTAAGGTATACAGATTATATTGGGAGAAGAAAGTGAAGATATTAGAGGAAAAATAATACCCTCAGAGGCATAAAGGACTCAGGATAGTAGATGGAAAGAGGGTTGAGTGTGAACACTGAGAAAATTGTACACTTTTAAACTTAATTTTATTCATGTTTTACTTTTCCAAATACATGTTATGAAGAGTTTTTAACAGTCAAGCATATGCCTATGTGTATTTCAAAGTTACAAAATTTCTGTCCACCTTCACTTCCTATCCCCCTACACTCAGTAGAAAATAGTCAAGATAACAATGCACTTAAATATTTTGTTAAAGATGTTTAAAGATTAGCCATTTTTTATATGAGGAATTAGGATTAAAGGAAAGAAATACATAAGATTAAAAAAACCCCAAATATAGTGTTCCTCAAAGTCTGAAGGATTGTTTTGTTTTGTTTTGTTTTGTTTTCTGTGTATGGGTGCAGCATTGTCCCTAACTGGTCTAAAAGTGTTGTCCTAGCTCTCTGAATTTCTAAGAGCATCTGCATCTGTCAGGATTGATCATCTCACAATTTTATTGTTAATGTATACACTGTTCTCTTGGCTCTGCTCCCTTCACTCAGTATTCAATACTGTAATTCCTTCCATGCTTCTCTAAAGTCTGATCATTTATGTCTTCTTAAAGGAAAAATATTATTCCATAATATTCATGTACCATAACTTGTTTAGCCATTCCCTAATTGATGGACATCACCTCTATTTCTAATTCTTTGCCAGTATGAAAAGAGTTGTTATGAATATTTTGGAACATGGGATTTTCCCCATATTTTATTATTTCTTCTGGGAACAGGTCTGTAATTAAAATTGGTGGTTCAACTGGTATGAACAGTTTCATTGCTCTTTGGGAATAGTTCCCTATTGCTTTCTAGAATGTTGGATGCAAATCTTACTATTAACAGATTTGGCTCAAAGAAGTAATACAATTCATTTAAAATTGGATCTAGAAATCACTTTTATCCTAAATGAAAGTAGAAAAGGAAAGGGGAAATGATGTCGCAATCCCCTGACCATCAGGAGACCAATTCAACTCAGGAGAGAAAAAGAAACATGCATACAGCCCAGTG
Source organism: Macrotis lagotis (assembly GCF_037893015.1). Classification (NCBI taxonomy): domain Eukaryota; kingdom Metazoa; phylum Chordata; class Mammalia; order Peramelemorphia; family Peramelidae; genus Macrotis; species Macrotis lagotis. The sequence goes on from NC_133666.1 coordinate 377,467,906, forward strand.
GGGAATACCAACAGGATAATTGGCAGAGCTGGTTTTTTGAATACATCAAATAGTTCTTATAGAAGAAGACCACAAAATGAGCATAGAAGATAAAAAAAAAACAATTATTTAACTTTGTTATGTGTGGAAATTAACCCAGCAGGATGTGACCCAGGTCAAGGAGTTCAGAAACAGGGCTTATCAAATAGTGAGACCATGAATGAAACAGTTGTTTTATCAAATCAGAGTTCTGTGGAAGCATTCAGCTCAAAGGTCACAGGAGCTTATGTTATTTAGCCATAACTGACCTCTCACCCCACACTCTCTTAAGTAGCCTCTATCAAAATGAGAAATTGAGGGAGGTAGCAATCAGAAGAAAACCATTGGTGAGGAGGGATAAAGGGAAAGGAGATAGAAAAACACAAACATGGTATGGAAGGAGTAATTACTAATCCTGTATTTCCCTCTCTACTATTTTACTCTGTTTATACTTTTTCTCATTGATTTCCACCTATTAGTCCTTACCAATGTTCTGCTCCCTTTTAAGTTTCAATTTTAGCTTTAGTTTTATGTTTACCTTTGCCTTCACCTTCCCTTTTATCAGTCCTTTCCTCCTCTTTTCCTGAAGGGTAGCATAAATTTATAAACCCAATAGGGAATTATGTTATACTCATTTTATTAGTTCTGATACAATTCTCAAGGTTTGATTGGTCGATTGATAAGCAACATTGTGTCACAGTCTTTGTTATTTTCTGTCCCATTGGAAATACATTTCTCAAGAACTATAAATAATATTAAATTATAATCAATTTAGAGCACACCCTCTTTTTAATCAAAATCATGTAAACATACAATCTTCCTGGGATAAAGTATCATGTAAATCAAAATAACTTCATGAAATTTATATACCCATCCCCTCTAAGTACACTCCCTCTTATTATACCTAAAGTACTATCTGGACAGAGGGGAAAGAATGTATTTGAAGGGACTGGACATAAATAAATCATCGAAGAACTTAAAATCACTTGATGTTCTATTTATGTTCAGTTCCTCAAAGTATACTCCTTCTCTCTGTCCTTGTATTACTACAATTCTTATTAAATAAAGTATCAAGTACTCTCCATCTGTCCCTATACAATTACAACTATAGTATAACAATCCTTGTTAATTAAAGAATGAAGCAATGTAAAATCACTTCATGATTTCGGTATGCCTAGTCCTTCTAAATACACTCTCTCCTACTGTCTCTCTAGCAGTTAATTAAGGTATCAAATACAGCAAAATCACAACATGATTTAATTATATATAGACCCACTTAATACATTCTCTCCCTCTGTCCCTAGGGAAATACAACCCTTCTTGGCAACTCACGACATGATCCATACATACAATACATTCTAAGTACAATTCCTACAATTTTATTCAACACATATTAGCTAAAGTATAGAGTAAAGTCATCCTATATTCATAATTTCTCTCTAAGTATGTTTCTTTTAACTGTCCTATGAGAAATGCAGTTCTCAAGAGTTACAAGTATTATACTCCCTTTGAGGGATGTATACAATTTAATAATCTGTCATTTTTAATTAATTAATTAATTGATTAAATTTGAATTTTGTAATTTCCGTAATCTCCCTCCTACCACCCCCCACATTTAGTTTCCATGGTATATATATATATATATATATATATATATATATATATATATATATATATATATATAATCAGTTGAATATGATGAGAGAGAAATCGTAAACATAAGGAAGAAAAATAATGAACAAGAGATAGCAAAATTATAAAATAATATAATTCTGTTTTTTCTAAATTAAAGGTAGTAATCTTTAGTCTTTGGTACCTTTGGTACACCTCCACAGTTATTTCTCTGGATACAGATGGTATTCTCCATCAAATATATGCCCAAATTGTGCCTGATTATTGCACTGATGGAATGAGCAAGTCCATAAAGGTTGATCATTACCCCACATGTTGTGGTTAGGGTGTACAATGTTCTTTTGGCTCTGCTCATCTTGCTCAGCATCTTCATGCAAATCCGTCCAGGATTCCCTGAATTCCCATAATTGAATCATATTGTTCCATGACATACATATACCACACTTTGCTAAGCCATTCCCCAACTGAGGGAACTTGATTTCTAATTCTTTGCCACCACAAACAGGGTTGTTAAGAATATTTTTGTACAAGTGATCTTTGTAACTTTTTGCATCATCTCTTCAGGGTATGGGCCCAGTAGTGGTATTGCTGGATCAAATGGTATCCATATTTTTGTTGCCCTTTGGGCTTGGGTCCAAATTTCTCTCAAAAAAAGGTTGGATGAGTTCACAGCTCCAAAAACAATGTAATAGTGTCGCAGATTTCCCATAACCCTTCCAACAATGGTGACTATCCTTTCTGGTCATATGAGCCAGTCTGAGAGGTGTGAGGTGGTACCTCAGAGAATCTTTAATTTGCATTTCTCTAATAAGTAATGATTTAGAGCAATTTTTCATATGATTTTGGATTGCTTTGATCTCCTCATCTATAAATTGCCTTTTCATATTCTTTGACCATTTCTCAAATGAGGAATGACTTTTATAAAAAAATGGCAGTTCTCTGTTTATTTTAGAAAAGAGTCCTTTGGCAGAAACATTATTTGTAAAGATTGTTTCTCAGTTTACTGCATTTATTTTGACCTTGGTTACAGCAGTTTTGTCTGTGTAAAAGAATTTTAATGTAATGTAATTGAAATCATCTAGTTTGCTTTTAGTAATGTTCTCCATCTCTTCTTTAGTCATAAACTGCTGTCCTTTCCATGAATCTGATAGATAAACTAGTCCTTGATCTTCTAGTTTACTTATAGTATTGTTTTTTATGTCTAGATCTGGTATCCATTTGCATCTTATCTTGGTATAGGGTGTGAGGTTAGTTTCTTCCATACTAACTTCCAATTTTCTGAGCAACTCTTATCAAAGAGAGAGTATTTATCCAAATAGCTAGACTCTTTGGGTTTATCAAACAGCAAATTACTATAATCATTTGTGCTATTGCACCTAGTCTGTTCCACTGGGCCACCATTCTAATTCTTTGGCAGTTTTTATGACTGATGTTTTATAATATATTTGTCTATCAGGTAGGGCTAAGTTCCTTTCTTTTGAACTTTTTTTCATTAAAAATTTGGAAATTCTTGACTTTTTCTTCTCCATATGAATTTACTTACAACTTTTTCTAATTCATTAAAGTAATTTTTTTGGAATTTTGATTGGTGGGGTACTAAACAGGTAGTTTAATTGTGGTAGAATTGTCATTTTTATTATATTAGCTCTACCTATCTATGTGCAGTTGATGTTTGTGCAGTTTTTTAAATCTGATTTAATTTGGGTGAGAAGTGTTTTATAATTGTTTTCAAAAAGTTTCTGAGTTTTCCTTGTCAAATAGACTCCCAGGTATTTTATATTGTCTGAGGTTACATTGAATGGTATTTCTATTACTAGCTCTTCCTGTTGTATCATAGTAGTCATATATAGGTTGAGGATTTATGAGGTGTAATTTTATATCTTGCAACTAAAACTACTGGAAACAATTAACAATTTTATATCAATTAATTCCAGTAGTTTTTTAGATAATTTCTTGGGATTCTCTAGGTATACTATCATTACATCTGCAAAGAGTGAGAGTTTTGTCTTTTCCTTCCCAATTCTAATTCCTGCAATTTCTTCCTCTTCTCTAATTGCTGAAGCTAAAATTTCTAATACAATATTGAATAGTAGTGGTGATAATGGGCATCCTTTTTTTCACCCCGATCTCACTGGGAATCCGTCTAGCCTCTCGGCATTAAATATAATGCTTGTTGATGGTTTCAGATAGAGACTTCTTATCATCCTAAGAAACAGTCCTTTTATTCCTACACTTTCTAGTATTTTTAGTAGGAATGGGTACTGTATTTTTTTCAAAAGCTTTTTCAGCATCTATTGATATTATCACATAATTTCTGATAGGTTTGTTGTTGATATAGTTGATTATACTGAGGTTTTCCTAATATTGAAGTAACTATGCATTCCAGGGTTGAATCTTATTTAGTCAAAATGTATTATCCCAGGGATAACTTGTTGTAATCATTTTGCTAAGATTTTGTTTAAGATTTTTACATATATATCCATCAGGAACATAACTCTGTAATTTTCTGTCTCTGATTTAACTCTTCCATGTTTAGGTATCAGCACCATATTGGTTTTGTAGAAAGAGTTAGTCAGAATTCAATCTTTGTCTATTTTCCAAAGAGTTTATATAGAATTGGAACCAATTCAATATTTGGTAGAATTCACTTGTGAATCCATCAGGCCCAGGACATTTTTTCTTAGGGAGTTCAGTGACGGCTTGTTTATATTTTTTTTCTGAGATAGGGTTTTCAGATATTTAATCTCCTCTTCATTTAACCTGGGCAACTTATATTTTTGAAAATATTCATCCATTTCACTTAGAGAGTCCTATTTATTGGCATAGAGTTGGACAAAATAATTTTGAATTATTACGTTAATTTCCTCCTCAATGGTGGTGAGTTCACCTTTTTTTTAAATTTTGATACTAACAATTTGGTTTTCTTCTTTCTTTTTTTAAATCAAATTGACCAGAGGTTTATGAATTTTATGTTTTTTTTCATAAAACCAACTTTTGGTTTTATTTATTAATTCAATAGTGTTTTTGCTTTTGCTTTTTATTAATTTATCCTTTAATTTTTAGAATTTCTAATTTGGTATTTTATTGGGGATTTTTAACTGGCTCTTCCTCTAATTTTTTTACTTGCACTTTTAGTTCATTAAGTCATCTTTCTGCCTTTTTGCAGTTAGTTGATCATTAGGTTGCTATGTCCTAGTACATGGTCAATTTTTGTATAAGTGCCATGTACTGCAGAGAAAAAGGTATATTCCTTTCTATCCCCATTCATTTTCCTCCATAAGTCTACCATATCTAATTTTTCTAACAATCTATTTACCTCCTTAACTTCTTTGTTGTTTATTTTATAATTCAATTTATCTAGATCTGAGAGTGGGAGCTTGAGGTCTCCCATTAGTATAGTTTTGTTATCTATGTTTTCCTGTAGGACTTTCAGCTTCTCCTCTAAGAATTTAGATTCTGTCCCATTGGGTGTATATATATTCAGTATTGAAATAACTTTGTTTTCTATTGTAACTTTTAGGAAGATAAAGTTTCCTTCCTTACCTCTTTTAATGCTATGTATTTTTGCATTTTTTTTGTCTGAGGTAAGGATTGCTACCTCTGCTTTTTTCATTTCAGGTGAGGCAAAATGTATTTTGCTCCAATCTTTCACCTTTACTCTATATGTATCTCTCTGCTTCAAATGAGTTTCTTGTTAGCAGCATGTTGTAGGTTTCTGCTTTTTAATCTGTTCTGCTATTTGATTACATTTTAAGGGACAGTTCATCCCATTCACATTCAAAGTTATAATTACTAACTCTTCATTGCCCTCCATGATACCTTCCCTCTTGTTGTATTTTTCCCTTTTATCCCTCCCTTTATCCATATTCTCCAGTATTTTGTTTCTGAATACCTCCCCCTTCAACATTTTTGTCCTCCTATATCTACCCCCTCCCCTTTCTTTCCCCTTTTCCTTTTTCCCCTTTCCCTTCCCTTCCTTCTGCTACTTTCCCTTTTTTTTCTCCCATTCCCTGGCTCAATCCCTCCCTCCCCTTTTTCTCTTTCAATACTTGAAATGTAAGAATTTTTTTCAGTTAACTGAGTGTGTCTATAAGTTAACTTTAAGCCAAATCTGATTAGGGAAATTTCAGATGCTTTTCATCTCCTCCCTTCTTGCCCTTTATTAACATAAGTCTTTTGTACATCTTAATGTAATGAAATTTGTCCCATTCAATCCCCACCCTCCTCCTGTCTCCTTCTTGTCCCCCTTTTTAAGGTGGAGGTGTCTTTAAATCATTCTATCTGAGTCACAGAAAATTCTGAGTATCCATCACTTCAAGCTAAGTAGATTCTATCTAATAGAGTTAAAATTCTTGAAAGTTATTAGAGTCTTTTTCCCAAATAGGGTTATAGCCAGTTTCATCCCTTTGCATAGCAGTCTCATGGATAGGTCATGAATGTCTATCACTTCTGATTAACTCTGTTAGAGGTACAATTCTCAAGAGATATGATTATCTTTTTCCCATGCTAGGATATAACAAGTTTCATCTTACTGAACATCAGTTTTTTTTTTTCTTTACCCCCCCCCCATTTTTGTAGCCTTTTCATGTGTATCTTGAACCTCCTGTTTGATATCCAAATTTTCTATTTAGCTCTGGTCTTTTTATCATAATTTTTTGAAATTATTCCATTTTTTAAATGTCCATCTTTTACCCTCAAAACAAAGGCTCAGCTTTGTGGGATAGTGGATTCTTGGCTGTATTCCAAGCTCCCTTGCTCTTCAGAATATCTTGTTCAAGGCCCTTTGATCCCTTGATGTTGATGCAGCCAGGTCCTGTGTAATCCTTACTGTTGCTCCTTATCATTTAAATTGTTTCTTTCTGGCTGCTTGCAGTATTTTCTCTTTAATCCTATAGTCTGGAATTTGACCACAGCATTCCTTGGTGATTTTAATTTAGGATCTGTTTCTGGAGGGGACTCATGTATTCTTTTAATACATACTTTGCCCTCTGCTTTCATAATATCAGGGCAATTTTCCATCACTAGATCCTGTAATATTAAGTCCAGGCTTTATTTTTCTCTTCAGTGTTTTCAGGTTGCCCCTCCTTGATCTAATCTTTATGTTAATATTTTTGCTGATGATGTATTTTACATTTTCTTCTATTTTTTTTGTTTTGTTTAATAGGCTCTTGCTGTCTCATGAAGTCATTAGTTCCCACTGAGTCCATTCTTTTTTTATAGAAAGGAGTTTTCTTCATTTATGTTTTGCAACTCCTTTCCAGTTGCTCAATTCTATTTTTGAAAGAGCTTTCCATTTAACCAATTGAGGTTTTGAGAGCATTATTTTCTTTTTGCCTTTGCCCAGTTGACGATCTGAGAGAGTTATACTCATTTTATATTCGTCCAATTGCATTTTCCATTGATTGGTTTACTTTTTGCAACCTATTAATCTTTTGGGTTGCTTTTCCCCAATTTTCCAATAGATTTTTTTTAACTCCTTCCTTATTTCTTCAGGGAAGTCTTTCTCTGCTGGGGACCAGATCCTATTCTCCTCAGAAATTCTAGGTCTCTCTGACAGGTCTCTCTCCAAGAATTTTTCTATGACTCCACCTTTGACTGACCTTTCTTCATTTTGCCAAGACCTTGAGTTGGGGATCGGCTGGTTCACCCAGGTTTGATGTTAAGATCCCTAGAGGCTTTACTCGCTGAATGCAATATCTCCAGATGGCCAGTAGGTGGTGTTAGAGGATTTTCTCACTGGCTCTAATTTCTCAAGCTGGCCAGTAGGGGGTGCTTTTTGCTTTCTCTGCAGTGCCTGTGACCTTGATTTAGGCCTTCTCCCTTGGCCTATAGGGAGTCATTGAAGCTGTTAAATACTTTTGTCTGCAATCAATGATGGGCTTTACCCTGGGGTGAGGTCACCACTCTCCCTATTGTCACCTCAGTTTTTTCTTCTGCTCACATTACTGTTCTGGTTTAGAAATAGTCTATAATTGTGTTTGTTCTGGGAAGAGGTTTCAGCTGAAATGGAGGTTCGGCCTTGGAGTCCCTCCAGACCAGAGGAGCCGGTGGATAATGTCCACAGCTCTCCTGCACCAGATCTCTTCCACAGCCCCGTCAGCAGACTCCAGACAGTCAGTGCCAACACCAGTGCCTCTGCTCCCTAGTTTACCCAAGTCCCCATGGTCTAGCCCTTCTGGTTCTTGGGTTCTCAGGCTTCCAGGCTACAACCCCTTAGCTAAACAGGCTGATCCATGCCTGATTCACCCTCTGCGCCAGGACCCACCTATGACTGCAGAAGAGAAATCCTGAGGGCTATGTTCTTTCTCCTGGCTTTTCTTTCTGGGTTTCATTGACTGGATTTCTGTTAAAAGGTTTATTTCATATCATATATGGGGAACAATCAGGAGATTTTAGAACTGTGCTTGTCTTCTCTCCGCCATCTTGGCTAGAAATCTATAATATAATTTTTGATTTGGTAGGGCTAAGTCACCTTCTTTTGCCCTTTTTTCATTAAATCCCTGGAAATTCTTGACTTTTTGTTTCTCCATAGGAATTTACTTACAATTTTATCCAACTCATTAAAGAAGTTTAACTTTGGTAGAATTGCCATTTTTATTATATTAGCTCATTACCACTTTATATGTGGTATAATGTGCTCATATGTGCTCATATCCATGAGCAGTTGATAATTGCCCAGTTATTTCAATCTGGATTTTTTGCATGAGCAGTGTTTTGTAATTGTTTTCAAAAAAGTTTCTGAGTTTGCCTTGGCAGGTAGACTCCCATGTATTTTATGTTGTCTGAAAAAATTTAATATTCTTGATAAACATTTTCCCATTTCCATTTATGCATCTTTTTTATGCAACTCTTGTGTCTTTTATTTGATGATCAAATTTTCTGCTCAGTTCTAGTCTTTTTATCAGAACATTTTGGGAATTTTACATTTCATTTAAAAATCCATATTTTACCTTAAGAATATTCTGAATTTTCAGATAGTTTATTTTTGGTTATAATCCAAGGTCCTGTACCCTCCAGAATATAGTATTCCAGGCCCTCCAATCCCATAATATCAAAACTGATAAGTTCTCTGAAATTATAATTGTGGTCATGGGTATTTAAATTCTTTTGAATTTTTGCAGTAGTTTATGTGTTGGTTGAAAATTCTGAAATTTGCTGATTTTGTTTAATATAATCTTGGTGTCTCATAGAGTTATTAGTTTCCATCTGCCCAATTCTAATTTTAAGGGTTTTATATTCTTCACCTAGTTTTTGTATCTCCTTTTCCTGTTGGATAATTTTGCTTTTTGATGAGTTTCATTATTTTTTAGTTGGTTCTTTTCACTTTTAAAGAAGTGGAATTCTTCAATCAGTTTTTCATAATTCTCCTGTATGACTGTCATTTCTTTTTTTATTTCCTTTCTTCTTCCTCTCTTCTTTGCGTTTTTAAAATCATTTTTGAACTTTTCCAAGAGATTTTGGATTCAGGGCCAATTCATGGGCAAGTGTTGCCTATGCAGCCCAGTAATTGCCTGTTGAGATGTCTGTTCCCTCATTTGTGTCCAAACATTGCCTTTGCAGTAGTTGTTCCTAAACTAGTCCCATCTATTCAACCCTCTTTAGCTTGGACTTTGTCTGGTGTTGGGAGCCTCTCTGCTGATCTGTTTTCAAACTGATTTGCTGAGCTGAGAACAGAGCTAGATTGGGACTAAAATTCTCCTACCACTTTCTCATTCTCCATTCAATGTAGTTCTATATTTCCCCTTTAACCCTGAAGAGAAAAACATTTACTGAAGTTACTCCATGAAATCTTGAGGTGATAACTTTTTTTTCCTATTTTTTATGAGATCTATAGGTTTTAGGTTGTGTAGAGGATTCACTTAAAATTGCATTGAGGGGTGGCTAGGTGGCATAGTGGATAAAGCACCGGCCTTGGAGTCAGGAGTACCTGGGCTCAAATCTAATCTCTGATACTTATTAATTACCTAGCTGTGTGGCCTTGGGCAAGCCACTTAACCCCATTGCCTTGCAAAATCCTAAAATAAAATAAAACAAAATAAAAATAAAATTGCATTGAAAAAACTCTGGAAGTTTCCTATCAACATGCTGCCACTTTGGTTCCACTTTTAAAGTCACCACACTCATGATTTCTTACAGAACATCAATACTCCATCACAATCATAGATCATTACTTTTTCAACCACTTCCCAGTTGGTAGGCATCCCCACAATTTTCAATTCTTGCAACTACTATAAATATTTTTGAACTTGTTGGTCTTTTTTCCCTTTTATAATCTCTTTCATCTATAGTCCCAGCAATGCTATTACTGTACCAAAGGGCTGGCATATTTTTATTAACCTTTTGACAGAGTTCCAAATTGTTTTCAAGAATAGTTAGATTGTATCACAACTCCACCAACAATTCAATAATGTCTCAATTTTCCCACATCCACTTCAACATTGAGTGTTTTCCTTTCTAGTCATTTTAACCAATCTGATAGGTGTGAGGTGGTACTTCAGAATAGTTTTGCTTCACATGACTCTAATCAATAATTATTTAGAAGGAATTCCAGCCAAGATGGCGGAGAGAAGACAGACACAATACTAAAGTCTCCTGATATTTCCCCATCTATAATATGAAACAAACCTCTTAACAGAAATCTGACCCACAAAACCCAGAAAGAAAAGCCAGGAGAAAGAACAGCTATCTCAGGATTTGTCTCCTGCAGTAGACTTGGGTGAGTCTGGGCAGGTGAGTCTGAATGTAGAGGGCAGAACAGCCCCATATCAGCCAGATTAGCAGCTGAATTGGAACCAGGGAGTCTGAGGGCCTGAGAGATGGACCTGCTGGATCAGCAGAGGGACCAGACCATGGGGGCTTGAGTCAACTAGGGAGCAGAGGCACTGGTCTTGGTGCTCACCCTCTGGAGCTTGCCAATAGGGCTGGGAGGCGAGTTCCAGTGCAGGAGACCTACAGAAACTATTCCTGGGCTCTTCTGGTCTGAGGAACACTGAGTTCACGCCTCCATTGCAACTGAGGGCTCTTCCCAGAACAAACAATTACAGACTACTTCTGTCTCAGGCACAGGTGTGTGAGCAGAAGAACCAGGCCAGCTGACAATAGGGACAGGGATGACTTCACTCCAGGATAAAGCCCACCATTGACAGAAGGCAAAAGGTTTCAACAGCTTCAACCCATCTCTTCAAGTTAAGGGAGAAGGCCTCAATCAAGGTCACAGACACTCCAGAAAAAACAACCAGCATCTCCTACTGGCCAGCCAGAGAAATTGCACTCAGTGAGTAAAGACTCTAGCAAACCCAAACCCCTGTGAACCAGCCCCTCCCCAACTCAAGGTCTTAGCAAAATGAAGAAGGGTCAGCAGAAAGGTGGATCCATAGACAAATTCTTGGAAGGAAAAGACCCTAACTCAGAGAGACATAGAACCTCTGAGGAGAATATGATCTAGTCTTTAGCACAGAAAAACTTCCTTGAAGAAATAAGGAAGGAGTTTAAAAATCAACTGGAAAATCTGGGAGAGACAATTAATAACATTGAACGAGAAAACAAATCCTTATAAAATACAATTAGACAAATACAAAATGAGAACAAATTTCTCAGATCCTCACCTAGTTAAATGCAAAAAGAAAATAATTCTCTCAAAACCTCAATTGGTCAAATGGAAAGCTCTTTCAAATGTAGAATTGTCCAATTGGAAAAGGAGTTGCAAAAAAGGTTAAGGAAGAAAACTCCATAATAAAAAGAATGGAGTCTGCAGAAACTAATGACTTCATGAGACAGCAAAAGCCTGTTAAACAAAACAAAAAAAAAAAAAGAAGAAATAGAAGAAAATGTAAAACACCTCATCAGCAAAACCACTGATCACGAGAATAGGTCGAACAGGGGCAACCTGAGAATTATTGGACTTCCTGAAAACATTAAAGAGGAAAAAAAAAAACAACAACCTGGACTTAATATTACAGGAGCTAGTGATGGAAAATTGCCCTGATATCATGAAACTAGAGGGCAAAATAGTTATTGAAAGAATATATAGATCCCCTCCAGAAAAAAATCCTAAAATAAAAACACCAAGGAATGTTGAGGCCATATTCCAGAAGTATCAGATAAAAGAGAAAATCCTGCAAGCAGCAAGAAAGAAATAATTTAAATATTAAGCAACCACAGTAAGTATTATGCAGGAGCTGGCTACATCCACATTAAGAGATAAATGTCCCTGTAATGAGATATTTCAAAGAGCAAGGGAGTTTGGAATGCAGCCAACAATTTACTCTCCCACAAAGCTGAACCTTCACTTCCAGGGAAAAATAAGGACATTTAATGAAATGAAAGAAATCCAAAAATTCCTGATGAAAAGACCAGAGCTAAATAGAAAATTTGTACATCAAACAGGAGGATCAAGAAACACATGAAAAGGTTAAAAAAGGGGGGGGGTTGGTAAAAGAAAAAAAACACCTGGTATCCAATAAGCTGAAACTGGCTATATACTAGCATGGCAAAAAAGATTCTCATATATCTTGAGAATTGAAAATCTAACAGAGAGAATGAACCTAGCCAGAAATGATGGACATTCTTGACCTATTCATATGACTGCTATCCAATGGGATGAAACTGGCTTTAACCCAAGTTGGGAGAAAGACTCTAAGAACAATTTTAACTCTATTATATAGATTTTACTTTAGCTAGAAGAGATGGATACTCAGAATTTCCTATGGCTTAGATAGGAAGATTTCAAAAATGATACCTCCTTAAAAGGGCGTCCAGGAAGGAGACTGGAGGAGGGAGGAGATTGAATGGACTAAATCTCATTATACTAGGTGGTATAAGAGACCTATGGGAATAGAGCAGAAGAATGGAGGAGATGAGGAGCACCTGGATCTTCTTCTCATCAGACTTGGCTTAAAGTTTAATTAGTTAACTTAAAAAATGTCTAACATTTCAAGTATTAAAAGGGGAGGGGGGATGGAGAAAGGGAGGGGGAGGGGGCAAAGGAGAACTAACAAAAAGAAAGGGGAGAGGGTGATATAGGAGGCCAAACACATTGAAGGGGGTGATATTCAGAAACAAAATACTGGGGAATACGATTATGGGGGTAGGGAGGAAATACAAACAGAGGAAAGATAGTATGAAGGGCAATAAAGAATTAGTAATCATAATATTGTAACTTTGAATGCGAATGGGATGATTCCTCCCTTAAAATGTAAGTGAATAGCAGAGTGGATTAAAAACCAGAATCCTACAATAAGGTGCTTACAAGAAACTAATTTGAAGCAGAGAGATACATATAGAGTAAAGGTAAAAAGTTGGAGCAAAATATATTTTGCTTCAGCTGAAGTGAAAAAAAGCAGAGGTAGTAATCCTTATCTCAGACCAAGCAGCTGCAAAAATAGATAGCCTTAAAAGAGATAAGGAAGGAAACTTCATCCTCCAAAAATGTACCATACACAAAAAATTTATTCCAATCTTGAATATATATTCACCCAATGGAACAGCATCCAAATTCTTAGAGGAGAAGCTGAAGGAACTACAGGAAGACATAGACAGCAAAACTCTACTAGTCTGAGACTTCAACCTTACTCTTTCAAATCTATATGAATCAAATCATAAAATAAACAAGAAAGAAGTTAAGGAGGTAAATAGATTGTTACAAAAACTAGATATGGTAGACTTATGGAGGAAATAGAATGGGGATAGTAAGGAATATACATTTTTTCCAGTACATGGCACTTATGCAAAAATGGACCATGTACTAGAACATAAAAACCTAATTATCAACTGAAGAAAGACTGAAATAGTGAATACATCTTTCTCAGATCACAATGCAATAAAAGTTATGTGCAATATTAAGCCAAGGAGATATAAACCTAGAAACAATTGGAAACTGAATAACCTCATTTTAAAGAATGACTGGACCAAAAATCAAATTATAGAAAGAATTAATCATTTTATGCTAGATAATGACAATAATGAAACAACATACCAAACCCGATGGGATTCATTAAAAGAAGCTCTCAGGGCATATATTATAGTTTTAAGTGCTTACAGGAATAAATTAGAGAAAGTGGAAATCAATGTACTAAACATGCAACTAAAAAGATTAGAGAAAGAACAAATCCAAAATCCCCAATTAAATACCAAATTAGAAATTCTAAAAATTAAAGGATAAATTAATAAAAATCGAAAGCCAAAAAAACTATTGAAATAATAAGTAAAACTGAAAGTTGGTATTATGAATAAAACCAATAAAATTGATAAACCCCTGGTCAATTTGATTAAAAAAAGAAAGAAAACCAAATTGCTAGTATCATAAATGAAAAAGTTAAACTCAACACCAATGAGGAGGAAATTAAAGTAATAATTCACATTTTTTCCCCAACTCTATGCCAATAGATTTGATAATCTAAGTGAAATGGATGGATATTTATAAAAATATAAGTTTCCCAGGTTAAGTGAAGAGGAGATTAAATACCTACACAACACTACCTCAGAAAACAAAATTCAACAAGCCATCATTGAACTCCCTATGAAAAAAATCTCCAGAGCCTGATGGATTCACAAGTGAATTCTATCAAACTTTGAAGGAACAATTGGTTCCAATTCTATATAAACTTTTTGGGAAATATATGCAAAGATGGAACTCTGCCTAACTAATTCTATGAAACCAAATTGGTGCTGATACCTAAACCAAGAAGAGGTAAAACAGAGACAGAAAATTACAGACCAATCTCCCTGATGCAAATGATTACAACAAGTTATCAGTGGGATAATACATTATGATCAAGTAGGCTTCATCCCAGTATTGCAGGGTTGGTTCAATATTAGGAAAACTGTTAGTATACTGAATTATATCAACAACAAACCTATCAGAAATTATAAGATCATATCAATATATGGTGGAAAAGCTTTTGACAAAATACAGCATCCATTCCTACTAAAAACACTAGAGAGTGAAGGACTAAAGGGACTGTTCCTGAGAATAATTAGTAGTATCTACCTGAATCCATCAACAAGCATTATATTCAATGGAGAGAGGCTAGAGGCATTCCCAATAAGATCAGCAGTGAAACAAGTGCCCATTATCACCACTACTAATTAATATCCATTTAGAAATGGTAGCTTCAGCAATTAGAGAAGAAAAATAAATTGAACAAATTAGAATTGGGAAGGAAGAGACAAAACTCTCACTCTTTGCAGATGACATGATGGTCTACCTAGAGAATCCCAAGAAATCATCCAAAAAACTGCTGGAAACAATTGGCAATTTTAGCAAAGTTGCAGGTTATAAAACAAACCTCAAATTTTCTCTATATGTCTAGCAAGATGCAGCAGGAAGAGCTAGAAATAGAAACCCCATTCAAAGTAACCTCAGCCAATATAAAATACCTGGGAGTCTATTTGCCAAGACCGACTCAGAAACTTTTTGTAAACAATTATAAAACAATTCCCACACAAATTAAACCAGATTTAAATGACTGGGCAAATTTCAACTGCTCATGGATAGGTAGAGCTAATATAGGAAAAATGACAATTCTACCAAAACTAAAATACCTGTTTAGCATCCTACCACTCAAAATTCCAAAAAAAAATTACTTTAATGGGTTAGAAAGAATTTTAAGTAAATTCTTATGGAGAAATAAAAAAGTCAAGAATTTCCAGGAATTTAATGAAAAAAATTACAAAAGAAGGGGGCTTAGTCCTACCTGATCTAAAATTATATTATAAAGCATCAGTCATCAATGCTGTTTGGAATTGGCTAAGAAATAAAGTGGTGGCCCAGTGGAATAGACTAGGTGAAAAAAGCAGGAGATGATTATAGTAACCTGCTATTTGATAAACCCAAAGAGTTCAACTATTGGGATAAAAACTCTCTCTCTTTGATAAAAACTGCTGGGATAATTGGAAGTTAGTATGGATGAAACTTAGATTAGACCAAGATCTCACACCTTTTACCATGGTAAGATCCAAATGGTTACAGGATTTAGACATGAAAAAAATACTATAAGCAAATTAGAAGATCAAAGCCTAGTTTACCTATCAGATCTATGGAAAGGGGAGAAGTTTATGACTAAGGAAGAGATGGAGAACATCACCAAAAACAATATGTAAAATTTCTCTAAATCATTAATTATTAGAGAAAAGCAAATCAAAGCTTCTCTGAGGCACCACCTCACACCTCTCAGACTGGCCAATATGACCAGAAAAGATAATGATCATTGTTGGGAGGGTTTTGAGAAATCTGGTATACTATTACTCTGTTGGTGGAGCTGTGAACTCATTCAACCTTTCTGGAGATAAATTTGGAACTATGCCCAATGGGCAATGAAAATATGCATACCCTTTGATCCAGCAATACCACTACTGGGTCTTTCCCCTGAGGAGATGATGAAAAAGGGTAAAAACATCATTTTTATGAAATATTAATAGCATCCCTTTTTGTGTTGCCAAAGATTTGGAAATCAAGTAAATGTCCTTCAATTAGGGAATGGCTTAGCAAACTGTGGTATATATATGCCATGTTATTCTATAAACCAGGAGAGACAGTCATTCATGCAATTCTGGAGGGATTTTCATGAACTGATGCTGAGTGAAATGAGCAGAACAGAAAAACACTGCATCATACCAGCAACATGGGGGTGATGTTCAACCTTGATGGACTCGCTTATCCCATCAGTTCAACAATCGGGGACAATTTGGGGGTATCTGCAATGGAGAATACCATCTGTATCCAGATAGAGAGCTGTGGATTTTGAACAAAGTTAAAGGACTATTCCCTTTAATTTAGAAGAAAAAACCACAGATATCTTATTATCTGATCTTGTTATCTCTTATACTTTTTGTTTCTTCCTTAAGGATGTGATTTCTCTCTCATCACACTCAGTTTGGATCAATGTGCAATATGGAAACAAAATAAAGGCTGACAGATTGCTTTCCATGGGGAGGACTAAGATTGGGATAAAAATTGTAAAACTCAAATAAAATCTTTAAAAATTAAAAAAAAAATAATGATTTAAAGTCCTTCTTCATATGACTATAGAGTTTTAATTTCTTCATCTGAAAATTACCTGTTTATTTTCTTTAACAATTTATCAATTCAAGAATGACTTGTATTCTTAGCAATTGGACTGTTCTCTATATAATTTAGAAATATGTCCTTTATCAGAAATATTAGTTGTGGAATTGCTTCCCAGCTTTCTCCTTTCTTTAAATCTTGGTTGCATTCGTTTTATTTGCACAAAAGGCTTTTAATTTAATGGAATCAAAATTATTACTTTTGTAATTATTTTATAATTTTCTCTCTCTTGTTTGTTCATAAATTTCTCTACCTCCACAAAACTAAGTTATGTCTATTGTTTGTTTTCCTAATTTGCTCACGATATCTACCTTTATGTGCAAATCCTGTTCCCATTTCAATTTTATCTTGAGATCAGGAGTGATTTGTTAATCTATGAATAATTACTGCCATATTATTTTCCAGTTTCCCTAAAAGTTCTTGTCAACTACTGAGATCTGATCCCAGAAACTAGTTTGTAAGTTTATCAAACAACAGATTACTTGTCATTTACAACAGTTTCTTTTATTTTATTTTAATTTTTAAAAATTATTTTACAACTTTAGAAATATTTTATTTACTTTGAGTTTTACAATTTTTTCCCAGTCTTGCTTCCCTCCTCCTCCCCCTAACAATAGGCAGATTGTTAGACTTTAAATCATTTCCATAGTATGCATTGATTTAAGTTGAATGTGATGAGAGAGAAATCATATCCTTAAGGAAGAAACAGATAGTTTGAGATATAGCAGAATTACATAATAATACATTTTTTTTAAATTAAAGGTACATAGACTGTCTTTGGTCTTAGTTCAAACTCCACAATTCTTCTCAGGATACAGATGGTATTCTCCATCGCAGATATCCCAGAATTGTCCCTGATTGTTTTCCTGTTGGTATGAGCAAGTCCATTATGTTTGATCATCATTCCCATGTTGCTGTTAGGTTGTACATTGTTTTTCTGCTTCTGCTCATCTCGTTCAGCATCAGTTCATGAAAACCCTTCCAGGTTTCTCTGCTTTATCATCCCTCCTTGTTTCTATTAGAACAATAGTGTTCCATCACATACATATACCATAGTTTGTTAAGAGATTCCCCAACTGATGGACATTCCCTCAGTTTCCATTTCTTTGCCACCACAAACAGAGCTGCTATGAACATTTTTGTACAGGTGATGTTTTAAACTTTTTCATAATCTCTTCAGGTATAGGCCCTGTAGTGGTATTGCTAGATCAAAGGGTATGTACGTTTTTATTGTCTTTTTGACATAATTCTAAATTGCTCTCCAGAAAGTTTGGATGAGTTCACAGATCCACCAACTTTGTATTATTGTCCCAGGTTTACAAGGTTTTTTTGAACTTGATTTATTTCACTGATAATCTTTTCTTTTTCTTAGTAAGCGAAAGTTAGTTTTGATGACAGTCACTTTATAACATATTTTTGATCTGATATGAGCTAGGTCACCTCCCTTTGCCAATTTTTTTCATTAATTCTAAAGTTGCTCTTGACCTTTTCCTTCCCAGATGAATTTTGTAGCAATTATTTTTTTTTCTCTATAAAATAATTTAGGTCGTTTGAATAAGTAATTTAATTCAGGTAGAAGTCTTTTTTATTATATTAGTTTTTCCTACTAATGAGGAATTGGTATTTTTCCATTTGTTTTCATCTAAGTTTATAGTAAAAGAAGTTTGTAATTGTGTTCATACACTTTCTGGATTTGGTTGGGAGGTAGATTTTTCTTTTTTAGGTTTTTTTGCAAGCCAAATGGGGTTATGTGGCTTGTCCAAGGCCACACAGCTAGGTAATTATTAAATGCCTGAGGCTGCATTTGAACTCAGTTACTCCTGACTCCAGGGCCAGTGCTCTATCCACTGCGCTACCTAACCATCCCTGGGAGGTAGATTCTCAAGCATTTTATGTTGTCTATATTTTCTTTGGAATTTCATTTTTCTATATATTGCCATTGGGCTTTCTTGATCATATATAGAAATGCCGATGATTTCTGATGTTTTGTTTTATATTTTTTTGCTAAATTTGCTAATTGTTTGTAGAAGTGTTTTTAATTTAACTTTCTAATATTCTCTAATCATGTCATTATTTCATCTAGTATAGCATGATATTATATTCAGGGAGAGTTCTGTCTCATTGCCTGTTGTAATTCCTTCAATTTATTATCAATTTTGCTGATTGTTTTCCCATATTAAATCACATGACTATCTAATTATAGGATACTATCCTAACAATAACTTGCTATAGTCTGCATTAATATTTTATTTTACAAGTTTGCAACTATATTCATTAGAGAAAATGATGATAATTTTGTTTTTTTTTATTCTACCTGGTGTAGTATCATCACAATATTGGTTATGATAAAAGGAATCAGGCAGATTTCCACCAAATTTTCAAATAGTTTTATAGAATTGGAACTATTTGTTCTTTAAATATTTGTGCGAATTATTTATAAAACTTTTCTGAAATTGGGCTGTTTAAATATTCATTAAACTTTCTATTAATCTGAGCAATTCACATAATTTTAAAGTATTCAATTAATTCACTTGTATTGTCCCATTTATTGCCATACAGTTGAACAAAATATCCCTTTGATATTACTGAAATTTCCTCTTCATTGGTGGTGAGTTCACATTTTTACCTTTTTAATACTGGTAATTTGGTTTTTGTCTCTCTTTTTTAATCTTTTCTCTAAGTTTTTTGTCAAATTAATCAAAGTCATCCATTTTTGGGGTGTTTTTAATAGAAAACAACTATTTTATTTGAAAGTTTAATATTTTTCTTACTTTCCATTTTATTAATTTTTCCTTTGATTTTTCAGATTTTCTAATTTTATATATAATTAAGGATTTTTAATTTTATCTTTTTTTCTAGATTTCTGAGCTCCAGGTTCTATTCATTGATCTTCTTTTTCTCTTATTATGAAAGCATTTTCAGGTATAAAATTTCCTCTAATAACTGATTTGGCTGCAGGTCACAAGATTTATTATGGTGTCTCATCATTTTCATTGTCTCAGATGAATTTTTTTTTTTTGGTTTTTGCAAGGCAATGGGGTTAAGTGACAAGCACAATGTGACAGCTAGTTAATTAACAGTGTTGGAAAATGGATTTGAAATCATGTTCTCCTGATTCCAGGGCCAGTGCTCTATCCACTATGCCTCCTATTTGCCCACTTAGGCAAAATTTTTGATTGTTTCAATGATTTGTTTTTTGTCCCACTCATTCTTTAAAAAATAATTCATTTGGTTTCTAATTAATTTTTAATGTATATTTGCATAGCCTTTGAAACATGTAATTTATTTTTCATATGTATCTGAAAAGGATGCATTTAATATGGTTGTTATTCTACAGCTGATTGTGAGGCTTTTATTATCTAATGCATGGTCAATTTTTTGTCTAAATATCATGATAGCAAAAAAAGAAGGTATATATCTAACTACCTATGTTCAATTTTCTGCAGAGGATTATCATGTCTTAATTCTCTTTTTATTTTGTCATTAGATTTATCTAATTCTGATAGAGGGAGGTTGGGGTCCCCCACAAATAGAATTTTGGTGTCTATGTCTTCCTTGAATTCATTTACCTACCCCTCCACAAATATGAATACTATATCACTTGGTGTATATATGCTAAATATAGATATTACTACATTGCTTATTATACTATTTAGGAAAATATCATTTATTTTCTTGTACCTCTTAATTAGATCTATTTTTGCTTTTGCTTTTCTGAGATTAGAATTACTTTCCCTGCTTTATTTTTTTTAATTCACCTGAAACATAATATAATCTGCTCCAGTCTTTTACCTTTTACTTTTATATATCTCTCTATTTTACATATGTTTCTTGTAAACAGCATAATGTAGTATTTTTGTTTTTAATATACTTTTCTATTTACTTTTATTTTATGGTAGAATCTATCCCATCACACTCACAGGTAAATTTTTAACTCTGTGATTCCCTCTATCTTATCTTCTCTTGTTTATACTTTTCTCCCGTCCTTTTTAACCTCTGGATACTTGAATAAGGTTCTGCCTATGAGGAATCATTGTTCAGACTTGGGAAAGCTTGGATTGAAATAAAACAGAAATTTATTAAAAAGGTTTCAAGATGTAGTAAGGTCTAAGGAGAAAGAGAGACAGAGAGACAGACACACACACACACACACACACACACACACACACACACAGAGAGAGAGAGAGAGAGACAGAGAGACAGAGACAGAGACAGAGACAGGGACAGAGACAGAGACAGAGAAGAACATTCAAGTAGCATTGACTGCTGGAGTTAAGTTCAGGTTTTTATGTCTTGCCTCTTATTCAGAGGGCAAAATCTGAACTCCATTTCTCTTAATAAACCAAAAATTAGGCAAAACATAAAGAGATCAGGATGCAAATTTTACATTAAACAGTGAATCAATGTTAATTGTCATCTCCACCCAATTTGAGATTACAAATTGTTTCTCTTACAATTATCATTCTCTACTTCTAATCAATTTACATATTGAGTCAATTTACATACATCCAATTTCTACTTTCACAGTTTTCTTCATCTCTCCTGCATCAGTCACCTCCACCAAAGTTATTTAGGACCAGATTGTTCTGGGCCTTTCAGAGTCCATTTAGAGATGAACATATTACAGTGAGGGCTTCATTGAGGCAGGGTCCAGGGAATCATTGGGTGGCACAGCTGGTTGACATCCTGGTCTTGGAGCTACACAGCTAAGGAAAAAATGAGCAAGCAAAAACTAGAGATATTGTAACAGAGAAGACTACTTACCAATGCTGCAATTATTAGGAAAAACCCTAGAAGGTCTTTAAGGGAGCAAGAATTATACTTCATGACCAAAATATTATTATAAGAACATGGGTTCCAATACAACACAGATTTGCTGATGGATGCCACATAAGTTGTGAAGAAAAGCTCAAAAATAGTATAAACAAATGTATTGAAAAGGCATTTTAAAACCTGAACATGTCCAAAACGTAATTTTCAACAAAGATTTATATTTTAGTTTTGGCCATATTTAGAATGAGCAAAAATTCTAGTTGAAGAATGGCTCTTTCCTTTAAAGTCATTAAATATTCCAATAGGCAATATCCTGATCCACTGACTCACTCTCATACTTACTTATGATACACCTGGAATGATCATGGCAATTTGCTTTTACAGAGCAGAGATGGATATGAGGACATGTTCCCTTTTGAAGTCATACAGACAATATTTTTCAAGGAGCCAGGTGAGGGAACTGTTAAAAGAATCCTACCCCAGTTGAGGCTAGGGTTGTTTTTTTTTTTTTTTTTTTTAGGATTTTGCAAGACAAATGGGGTTAGGTGACTTGCCCAAGGCCACACATATAGGTAATTATTATGTGTCTGAGTCCATATTTGAACTCAGGTATTCCTGACTCCAGGGCCAGTGCTCTATCCACTGCACCACCTAGCTGCCCCTTAGGGTTGTTCTTTCAAAGGTCACTCACTCCATCTGCAGCATTTAACATCAAAAACGATAAGGCTAAAATAACTTCATTGGCAAATTGTCTTTCTATTTTATCTTACCTGATGTAAGGCAAATCAGTATGTTATAATATAGCAATAACCTATAACCAGAGATTCAGGTGGCTTGAGCCCTTAGGAGAAGCAAGAGTGTGCCAGAATGTAATTTGGTGTAACAGCTCCAGGGGAAAATAATCATAATTAAATTGTTGCTCCTTTAGATAAGGAAAGTGCTGTAAATAAAATGCAGTAAACAGATTTTGAGACTTAAAACAATAATCCTAATTTATATATATAATATATAGTAATACTTTTATATTTACATATATACACATATATGTTTATATATATAAATATATGTATAAGAAAATCAACTTTTATCAATGAACCCATTTAATTATTAATTGTTTAAAAAAATTAAACATCTTCCAGCTATGAGATTGCCCATCATCTCCATACTTCTCACATAACAATTGACTAGAGATTGCCACAGAGAAATCTCAAATCATTATTTTATTTTCCTCATGTTGCATAGGTATTTTTCCCTCAAAGAAAATAACCACAATTTAGTCCCAGTTTACATATATAGCTAGAAAATTCCATACATAAACTTAACTAGTGGCTATTTTCAGAACACAAATTACTTTCAGAATTCTTTAAAACCATTAGATCATGTTAGGTAACTTTAAATTTCTAACACGTACTATTGATTCCACTACCATATAAGATAACCAAACACTGTTAATATAATTTCTTTGAAGTTACAAAAGAATATCACATAACTGATAAATACATTTACATATATATATATATATATATATTTTTCTTCCATAAACATGTGATGAAAGGTAATGAGACAAAGATTACAAACTTTCTTTATTTGCCTATAAAGGCCTTGTGAGATTGTTGACAATTATCAATGCTGATTTAACATCAGAACCAACAGTTTACAAGATGTGGTACAATATTTCTCTTTCCCAAAAGAAATCAGTAAATTATATATATGATTCAATATTCCCAAATTCCTCAACATATAATTCATTCCAATAATATATTCTTTCTTAATAACACATATTAATTCTCAAAAATGTTTACAAAACTTAGGTGACTGAATTACTCTCAGATAGTTTCTTTTTTCTTTAAACAAAAGGTAGTGACTTTTTCTTATTAAAGGACTTCCCACCCTCTTTTGACCTCTTGAGGGCAGGGAGTCTACATTTACTAAACCTAAACCTTAAAGTTTCCATTAACCTAAGTTGAATATATCCTTCAATCAATATTAGGTCAATGAACACTTAGCTCACAGCTGAAATCATTTCAAACTTTGCCACTTACAAACTTTCAAATGTTATAAGCCAATAGGTTCAGATCCCAACTTCATTAATTACTTAAAATTAGACCTTTTAAGCAATTAAATTCAAAACTCAAACTAAAAACAGTAACATTTAACTCCAGTAACTATAACTATTTTAGATCTGAATTACACACACAGAATTAGACACAGACACAACACTTTTATATCGAATTTACTAAGGTGAGATGGATACCCTGACCGGTACCAGATCTCAGAATATAGAAACATTTTCCCACCTCTCCAGATCAGTAGAGAAAAGTGAAAATGACCCATTGATGTTTAAAGACACATGTACACATGTATACATACATATATTTATATGAAGTTTTTTGATTGTGCTAATTAAGACCAGTCAAAAAAGTAACTTTTAGAATCAATTAGAATTTCTTTTGGAACTTTATATTCACAAAGATTTTGAAATAGCCAATCAATAATTAAAATTGAATGCATTTGTAAGTAATTTTTTTAGGTTTTTGCAAGGCAAACAGGGTTAAGTGTCTTGCCCAAGGCCACACAGCTAGGTAATTATTAAGTGTCTGAGACCGGATTTGAACCCAGGTACTCCTGACTCCAGGGCTGGTGCTTTATCCACTATGCCACCTAGCATCTCCATTCTTAAGTAATTTTCTAAAGTTCAAATCAAATTACTCTATTACACAGATATTTTGTATTAGCACAGGTTTAATTAAAAGATGAAATCTGAATTTTCTAGGGCCAGAAAAATTATCTTCCCCTTTTCTTTAACTAATTGACCATGAGGCTTCTCAATCAATGAGCCCATTTCCCCTTCCCCCTCCCAAGGGTGGGATTTTCTCAGTCCAGGTAATGACTTTAGGGAATGGGGCTTGGAATTGAAAACATGGTCTTTGCCCAAATTCCCCCCCCCCAAACCAGGAAGAAGACATGGGGGCCACTTGCTTCCTAAAACAATTTTTTTGGAGGTCATACCCTTCCTGCAATGAAGCATGCATTCCATCTGAGACATTGGTTTGAGTGTCAATGTTCTAAGAAGGAAGATTTTCCTTCTCCCTCTGAAGTGGGTGGGGGCAATAGAGAATGAGAGAGAGCATTTCAGAGAGAGAGAAAAATGGTTTCACCCAAAGATAATCTCCAGGAGCTGAGCTGTTTTGCTTTTGTCAAATCTAAGTTCTCCCAAGGAGCACTCACACAGCTTGGGGAGGAGTACTGATACTGAATTTCCCCCATATTGTAATTCTCCATCAATTTGTAGGTAGGCAAACATGTGAATCAGACATACCCCAAATGTCCTTCCTTAAAAACTCTCACTGCACAGTGGAGTATAAAACAAACACATGTCAGAACTGTCATTTCTCCAGTCAGACTGAACATGGCAGGGTCATATCAAGGCTACTGTGAAACACCACATGGGATCAGCTCAACTGACTCCTCACAAAACTAAACCTTTTTTCTGTTTTCCTAGAAAAAAAGGAAACAATGAAGGAGGTTTAGAGGTTCAAAGATTTTCCTACTATTCTAAAAATCTAGTATCTTAAGAAAACAAAGAACAGGGTGTGCTTCTCACCCCTAGAGCTTGATCCCTTCCCAGGTCTGGGCAGAGGTCTATCTGGCTTGAGATTTATGTAGCTTCTGGCTACTTAAGTTCATTTATGCCCATGAGGAATAATTATTCAAATGTAGGAAAGCTTGAGTGTAAATAAAACAAAAAAAATTATTTAAAAGGTTACAACACAGGAAGGTCTAGGAGAGAGAGAGAGAGAGAGAGAGAGAGAGAGAGAGAGAGAGAGAGAGAGAGAGAGAGAGTTAAAAGAACAGCCAAGCAGCATTGGCTGGACCATGGTCAGAGAAGACTGTGGAGTCAAGCTCAGTTTATTATGTCTTGCTTCTCATCCAGAGGGCAAAAAGTGAACTCCATTTCTCTTACTAGACCAGGAATTAGTTAAAGCCTAAGGAGATCAGTATACAAATTTTGCATTAAACAATGAATCATTGGTAATGATGTTCTCCACCCAATTTGAGATAGCAAAATGTTTCTCTTACAATTATAAATATGTACGTCTGGTTAATTTACATCTCTAGAGTCAATTTGCATCTTCACCCATTTTCTATATTCATAATTCTCTTCATCTCCCCTGTATCACTTTCACCTTATCCCTCCTTACCAGTATTTTCCTTTTGATTTCCATCTGCCTCAATATACCTGATTTCTAATAGCCCCACCTTCTTTTTCCTTCTATTTTCTTTTTATTTTATGTTTCCTTCATCTTCTTTTCTTCCTTTTATCTCCTTCAACTATCTTTCTCCTTTCCTATTTCTGGGGTAGCAGCATAAGAGTCATTTCAAAATCAAACTGGAAATTGACTCTTTGATTCAAATTTGTTGATAGTAACATATACTTGATGTTTGCAATCTCCTTTTTTCCTGTCTACTGTAATAGGTACATTGTGTCTTTTAATGAGGTATTATTTATTCTCTAATACCTTCACCTTCATTTCCCAGTATAATGCTTTTAAAAATGTATTTAAATTTATTTTTGTTAGTTTTCATTCATTTGTTCATGCATATTTTCAAGTTACAAAATTTTCTTCCACGCTTCCTTCCCAACACCCTCTTCCCAGTAGTGAATAGTCAGATTAGCATTTTACATACATATTTTCTCTTTTGTTGTTCTTGATTTTTTTAAGGTTAAGTGGCTTGCCCAAGGCCACACAGCTAGGTAATTATTAAGTGTCTGAGGGCGGATTTGTATTCATGTACTCCTGACTGCAGGGCAGGTGTTCTATCTCCACTGTGCCACCAAGCCTCCCCATACATACATATTTTCTTAAACATTTTTACAAGTTAGTATCCTTGGGCATGAGGAATTAGGATCAAGGGAAAAAGATGCACAAGAGATAATTTTTATAAAGTGTTCATCAGATTCGGTAGGTGTGTGTTTTTCAGTATAATGCTTTTTAAACTATGTTTACTATTTTGTATGTCTTATATCCACACCCTGTCTGAATATATTCCTTTAAACTTTCCCAATAGAAATACAGAAACACAATTGTCAAAAGATATAATTATGATCATATCATTACCACTGTATAACCATACCCTCTGTGAAAGAAAAATAAAGTTTTCTTTATGTCTTCACATAAAGAGATGTATATTATTTAGTTCTACTGGCTATCTTTATTTTTCCTATCCTTTTACCATTATAAGCATCTATTAAGTTATTATTTGTAGATTCAGTGTGCTGTTCACGTCTAGTCTTTTAATCAGGTTAATTTGAACATCTTCTATTTTGTTGAAGAACACTGCTTTCCTATTAAAAATACTTAGTGATAATCCAAAGTCCTTTGCCCCCGTTATAAGTTAAACCCTGTGATTCTTTAATGTTGGAGCTTATAATCATGTGTAATCTTGACTGTGGTTCCTTGATTTTGAATTGTTTCATTTTGTTATTTCTAGTATTTTCTCCTTTAGCTGACAAATAATAAATTTGGTTATAATGTCAAAATCTTAAATAAAATTTTGTCAAAGTGATTTCTTGATAGATAATAGACATAATGAAGTTGCATTTATATCAAGTAGGGAGGGATGATTCGATATTAAGAAACACTCAACACAATTAAACATATCGATAACAAAACCAACAGAAACAATATGATTATCTCAGTAAATACTGAAAAGGCCTTTGACAAACTGCAACACTCTTTCTTAATTAAAAACTCTAGAGTGTATACAAATAAATGTAGTTTTCCTTATAATAATAAGTAGTATCTATCTAAAACCATCAGTAAAATTTATATGTAATGATGATGCCAATTATCAACACTATTATTCAAAATAGCATTAGAACTGTCAGTTTTAGTAATAAGAAAAAAAGAAATAGGACTTAGAATATGCAGTGAGAAAGCTAAAGTTTCTTTTTATATGACATGACAGTATACTTAGAAAAATCTAGAAATTCAACTAATAAACTTTGCTAAACCATTGACAACTTCAATTACGTATTTAAATGACCCTCATAAATGATCAGTATTTCTATCTATAATCAAAGAAGCCCAAGAGCCAGAGATAGAAAGGGAATTTCCTTTTAAAGTAATAGTAGATGACAAAAATATTTGGGAATCTGCCTCTGAAGACAAACCTGTAATCTGTATGAACAAAATTGCAAAGAAAGTAAGATCTAAACAATTGGGGAAAATAGCAATTGTTCATGGTAAGGGGGAACTAATATAATAAAAGTAACTACTCTACTCAAATTAAATTACATATTCAATGTCACCCCAATCAAAGTATCAAAAACCTATCTATAGAGCTAGAAAAAATAATATAATTCATCTGGAGCAGCAAAAGTTAAAGAATAGCAAGGGAAATTATGAAAAAGCATGCAAAACAGTAGAGTTCTCACATTTTCTTTATCCTTTTGTTTTATCCTGCTTATTCAATTATTCAGAATTAATTTTGGACATCATATTTTTGGCTTAATTCTGACTTTCTCTACAGAAAACTTGAAATCCTACTGTTTCAATGAATGACCATTTTTCCCTTTATTTAATTTCCCTGCTTAAGTGATTTGTGTGGTAGTAGTAGTACTGTACTATTTGACATCTGGAATATCATGTTCCCTGCAATCCTTATTGTTATAGTTGCAAAGTTCTATATAATCCTAAATGTGCTTCCTTGATTACTGAATTATTTCTTTCTGGACAATGTTAGTAATATTTAATTGACGTTTTTGTTCTAGTTTGGCTGTAATGTTCGTTGGAATTTTCATTTTGAAATCTTTTTTCCCTGAATTGATCAGTGAGTTCTTTCAATATCTATTTTGTCATCTGGTGCCTGGACATCAAGACAATTTTTCTTGATAATTTCTTGAAAGATGCTCTTTTGGTCATCTAGATTATGGTTTTTTAAATGGCCCAGTGATTCTGGCATTATATCTCTTAGAAATGTTTTCCAAGTATGTTGCTTTTCTAATTAGGTATTTTTTTTCATTTTCTTCAAAATTCTTTTGAATTTATTTGGTTAATTTTTGATGTCTCATAGAGCTATTAGCTTCCACCTGCCTGATTCTATCTTTTGAGTTGTTTTCCTCAATTGTCTGGTAACTTACCTGGTACTGATTCTATCTTATATTGATGCTTTCTTGAGTTGGTTATGGAGAGTAAGATGTTTTTTATATTTCCCAGGGAGTAAACTGAAACTTTTGATCTTCTGGCTACTGGATTAGCTGGGGCTAATTAGCCTATCTAGAAGGGACACTGAGTTATTGGTTGACTATTGCTTAGGCAGTTATATGGTTGGAATGTGCCTTTTTTTCTCATGGCTTTGCTAAAGCATGTGGGTATCTGCCTGATGAAGTCTATTCATTCTCCTGCTTATGCTGAGGCATATGGTGTTAATATTTGCCTTCTGCTCAACACTGGGACTCAGGTTCTCCTACTAGTTTGCTTGGGTAAAGGTTGCTAGAACACTTCATTTCCTATAGTGTGCTCTCCTTTTGCCCTAGTGAGACAGATTTCTTTTGATCTTCTAATTTTCTTGCACTCAAATGTTTCATTCCATTTTTTGCTGGTTCTGCTGTTTTTGAATGTGTTTGGATAGCTATTTTAATGGTTATTTGGAGGTAAATATGTGATAGGTGCAATCATTCATTGCTTATTCTGCCATCTTGGCTCTGCTAGCTAAACTAATTTGTTTTTAAGATAATTTGCTTCCTTGACTAAATTCAGTTTCTTTTCAAACTAACTTCTATATAGATATAGCCACAACTCTAAGAACCCCTGATTGTAGAATTGGTTCCTACCTTTAGTTTCTCTTTTTTCTGTGTTTCCCTCATCTCTCTAGTTGTCAGTTAGACCTTGCAAAATAAATCTTTGATTGAGGGGACAGGTCTTTTACAGCAGTTTCACAGTCTCTGAATTTTACACTTCATAGCACTCCAATAGAGGATGAGTCTGGCAAATCTGAAGAATGGTTCAAGGCATTTATTTTTATCAATATTTTCTCTAAATATGGGTTTTCTACCCAGGTATGAAATTCTGAAAAAAAAAACAACTTTGAAATAAGTAGGTCATAGACTGTGTCTTTACACAAACACATCCAATTCAATTCAAGGAAATATAAAAAAAAAACAGATTAGGGGGAAAAGCTTAAATTCTGTGTAATCCATGTTAGCTAGTTGGGGCAGGTATTCTAAGTCCTGACTTTTCCAGTATTTATATAATCCCCTTGCCTTAATGTACTTGGTTGCTTTTCCCCTGAGTGTGCATCAGTGGCTTCCAACTGAGAAATCGAAGTAGAAAAGATATTTTCTAGTCCTTATCTTAGTGGAAGGGGTATTTATTGATTTGTCTTGGCTTGCACTGAGTTTAGAGTTATCTAATGACATGTGAAATAATCCTAGAAATATACATACAGAAACTTTTATTGCTTAGGAATATAGTTCTTTACTAATTTACTTAAAAGGATATTGGGTAAGCATGTCTCTGTATCTGCTGACAAATTAGAAACTTTCTGTTTTCATATTTTTGACTGACATCAGTATTCCTGAGAAACTAAGAATAAGTTAAGAAGCATTCAAAGATTTAGGATCTTAGGACTCATTTTCTGGCAACTTTTCCTTGGCATTGTGTGTGGTATATGCCAATGACTTCAGTGTATGATATAGTTTAATAGACTGAATTCTCTAACCCACCCTTAGGGCACAAACAAAGCACACAGAAGCACGAACACATGTGGATAACCAGAATTCTCAGAACTACTGAAATTTCCCAAAACCAAGATTTTTGTTGCTCTCTTTTCTTCCAACACAATTGGATTTTTAACCATTAAATAAAAGATTTCTAAAGTAAGTTTAACCAAAAGACCTGGTTCCCCCGTAACTTTATATGATGCTTATCAGTCGTAATATAAAGGCCTTTACATTTTAAAAAAGTGCATTACACATGTCATTGCTGCATGAGGTTCACAAGAAATCAAACTGTATCCCCATCCAGAGCATATTGTTATTATTCCTATTTTTATAGATGAAAAACCTGACATTCAAAGATGTACAGTGATTTTTGCATGGTCACACAACTAAAATGTAACAAAGAATGAATGGGAATATCTAATATTTCCTGTTTCGTCAAACCATTACTTTTCTCACCATATATTCTTACCTTTTGTAGATAGCCAGTGAATGTGAGAGAAATTTTTAAGAAGTGTTTTTTTAATGCTCTTAATTTTTTTTTAATCTTCCTTCTCTTATTGTGTCAGCATCCATGCTTCTCATCCTGTTTAATTCTTCTCATTTTTGTTTGAAATCTCCAATAAGAATGTATCCAACACAATGGGGAAATTTTCTATTTTTTGAAATATACTATTGCTATTAATGCTAGAGTTGGGCTATCTACTTTTTTTTATTTTTCAATCAGCATAATTTGATCACTTCTTTCTCCATGTACTTGTGATGTCTCTAATTCTAATTCTCACATATAACAGATATTTTGCAACCTACTACTTTTAATTTACAACCTTCTCCTTTTAATTATTTTTTTACATCTTACTTTAGAATTTTTGGCCATCTGTATGCATTTATTTATACAAATGAGTGTATATATTTTTGCATTTGTATGAATGTGAATATGTTTATATATATATATATATGTATATATATATATATATATATATGTATATCATCATGAGTTGCAAAAGTATACTTGGGGATAGTTTAGGGAATAGATAAATGAATGGAAACCAAAAAAAATATAGGCCTTCCATTTTTAATTTGATTAGGACACAACTAGGGAAAAAAAGTGATATTCTTAATGACTTATTTCAAGATATGTATATATTACTAGGTGAGTAGAATTTTTTTTGGCAAAATGAGATCCATAGAACTGAATTTTGGTTTAGATAGTTGTAGTGTATTTGAGAATAATGACATTTTCCATAGCAGATAATCTATTCAATTGCTTATTACATGCTTAGTATAAAACTTGGCATTTTTGTATAACAGACACTCTTGGTCTTCAGTGAAGTGAAAACTAGAGAGGATGCAAGTGACAGTTTGAAGGAATGAATATATGAAAGAAAAGAAATTATTCAAAAATGTACTTATTAACTGCTTATTATGCATCAAGTTCTATGATAGTTTTCAGTCCTCAATATCCTTAAATTCCACTAAGAAGACAACACATCTTATAAAGCACTGATATTCAGGAGAAGAGATGTTATCTCAGGATGCATAGAGATGGTGACTGGAGCTGCAGACTTCTGTTTGAGGTATCTCTCTCTTTTTTTTTCCAAAATAAATTGTAGTATTGATGTGATCTTTGCACCCAAAGGAAGGAATAAGAGAAGAATGGTAATCACATAATAGCAGACTATGGCAAGATTACTTTGGTAGAATGGTAGAGTGTGTCCTGGTTAACTGATGGCTAGATTGGATAGCACACTTGGTACTCAGTTATCAGGAGAATTCAGCTAATTTCTGTGCATGTAAAGAAGGACTGCTAAGATATTTCCCTAGTTTGAGGCATTCACCGACACATTTTGCAAAATGTGTCCAAGGAAATTTGTGGATTCTCCTGGTTGGCTTGAATGTTTTGTTGGATTAGGATATTATCTATAGATGCAATTGAATCAAGCTAAATAATTATAAAGAGATAGCAAATAAGAAATAGGATACAATGTAAATGTAGAGTATTCTTGAAGCAGCTTTAATTTTGAGATAAATCGTACATATTACAACCCAAAGCCTATTTATCATGCTAAAAAGACTCCATCTTAAAGTTTTTGACTAAATTTTGTTTTAAAATCTACTAATTATTATTAATTCCCTGCTATGTATAATTTATTACTTTAGTATATCATTTCTTACCCTGCAAGTTATGGAATTCTTTTCTGTCTATTGAACTATCCGATAAAGAGATTTCCCTACATTTTTAGAGATAGGGGTTCAGAAATAATAATCTGCAGAAGTACTAAATATTAACAGAATATTTTCAAGGAAACAGAAGTCAGTATACCAACTCATCCTTAAATACATTTACCCTTTTCAGTTCTGCTGATAAAAGATGTACCAATTTTTTTTTCATTAAATAACACTAATGAGAGAATATTCACTCATTCCTGAAGTAGGTGATTTATCTTTTGGTAATAAGTAGTTTTAAACTCAAATATTGTTTATAATATAGATGGGAAGTCATTGTGGCTTGAACTTGGCCTGAACATAGAATTCATCATCACCTTGGTTTTCAGGTTATTTCTATAAGTTCTTATAGGCCCAGGCAGAGTTATTAAAGGAGAGTAGTCAGTGGTTCCACAGACTAAGAAGTGTGAGAAAGAAGGGCAGAAGTAAGGGGAAAAAAAGTTATTTCAGGGAGACAATAAGAAAAAATAATGTCAGATTTCAGAAAGCTAAACTAGGAGAGAATTGGGTTCAAACTGAGGTAGTAAGATGGTGCAATGGATAAAATCCTGCACTAGATCAAAGAAGAATTGAGTTTAAATTCAATCTCCAGGACTTCTGGCCAAGATGGTGGAGAGAAGACAGACACAGTGCTAATCTCCTGAACTTCCCATGTAAATAATAAGAAACAAATCTCTTAAAAGATATCTGATCCACAAAACCCAGGAACAGAAGCTAGGAGAAGAAAATCTACCTCAAGATTTGTCCTCTGGGTGGGTGAGCTTGTGGATGACCTGGGTGTAGAGGGTATACTTTTCAAGGAACACAGGACAGAGTGAGAACCTGAGAACTGGACTAGCCTAATCAGTGGGGCAGGCAAGATCCTGAGACCGTGAAAGTGGGACCAGTATGATCTGAGACAGGGTAGGTTAGAGTCTGAGAAATCAACTAACCTGATCAGCCTCATGGATTAGAGTCTGAAAGCTGAAAGGTGAGACAAACCTGTTCAGCCACCTAAGGAGCAGAGGCATTGACTGTGGCACTGAAAGTCTGGAGCTTGCCAGTAGAGCTGGAGGGAGAGTTCCAGTGCTTCATTTCATCTGAAGCCTCTTCCCAGAACAAATAATTAGAGCCCATGTCTTCCCTAGACAGGTGAGCAGCTATGAATAGGTAGAGCAATTACTTTGTCCTAGGGAAAAAATACACCATTGATCAAAGAAATAAATACTCAACAGCTTCATCTACCCCCTCCAAGTTAAGGGAAAGGGCCTCAAATTAAAGTCACAGACACTCCGGAGAAAGCAACCAACACAGCCTTCTGGCCAACCCACTTGAAGGTACTAAACACAGTGAGTAAAGCCTCTAAGGATCCCAACACCAAACTTCTGTTAACCAGCCACTTGCCAACATAAGGTCTAAGTAAAATGAAGAAAGGCCAGAAGAAAGGGGGGTCCATAGAAAAATTCCTAGTAGGAAAAGACCCTAACTCAGAGAGACCTTGAAACTCTGAGGAGAATATGAACTAGTTTCTAGCAAAGAAAGACTTCTTTGAAGAAATAAGGATGAAGTTTAAAAATCAATTGGAATATTTGGAAGACACAATTATCACCTTGCAACAAGTGAACAAATCATTGGAAAATACAATTGGACATATGCAAAAACAGAAAATCATTCTCTCAATACCTCAATTGGTCAAATGGAAAACTCTTTCAAAAATAGAATTGACCAATTGGAAAAGGAGTTGCAAAGGGTAAATGAAGAAAATTCTTCTCTAAGAAAAAAATGAATGGAGTTTGTGGAAACTAATGATTTCATGAGGCAGCAAGAGCCTATTAAACAAAATCAAAAAATCAAAAAATCAGAAAAAAATGTAAAATACCTCATCAGCAAAAAAAATGGTCTTGAGAACCAATCTAAAAGGGACAAACTGAGAATTACAAGCCTTCTTGAAAACATTGAAAAAATCCCTGGCATAACATTACAGGATTTAGTTATGTAAAACTGCCCTGATATCATGGGACCATTTGACAAAATTAATGTTGAAAGAATACATCAATCTGCTCTGGAAAGAGATCCTAATTTGTGGCCAAATTCCAGAACTATAAGGTAAAAGAGAAAATCCTGCAAGCAGCCAGAAAGAATCAATTTAAATACCAAGGAGTCACAGTAATGATTACACAGGACCTAGATGCATCAACATTAAGGGATTGAAGAATCAGGAATGAAATATTCTGAAGACCAAGGGAATTTGGAATACAGCCAAGAATCCACTACCAGCAAAGCTGAGCCTTCTCTTCCAGAGGAAAAGATGAACATTTAAGGGAATGGGAGACTTCAAGATTTCCTGATAAAAAGACTAGAGCAAAATAGGAAATTTGAACATCAAACAGGAGGGACAAGTGACACATGAAAAGGTTAAAGAAAAAGGGGGGGGTAAAGGCAAAAAACTGCTATGCAATAAGATGTAACTGGCGATATATACACTTGGGAGAAAGATTCTCATAACTCTTGAGAATTATAACTCTATTAGAGTGAATATACTTAAACAGAAATTAAGGAAACTCATTACTTTTCTGTGACTCAAAATCATTTAAAAACAACACTTCCATAAAAGGGGGGTACAGTAAGGAGACCGAAGAAAGGAGACAGAATGGGGTAAGTCTCATTACATTAAGAGGTACAAAAGACATATTGTAATAGAAGGGAAGAAGAAAGGAACAGAGAACCACCTGAATCTTCCTCTCATCACACATGGCTTAAAGTTAACTTGCGCTAACAGTCAGTAAAGGTAAAAAAAAAACTTGCCTTAACTTTAAAGTATTTAAAAGGAAAAAGGGGAGGGAATATGTGGGGAGCGAGGATACAGGGAGGAGGGGAAAAGGGGGTAGTAACAGAAGGAAGGGAGAGATAAAAGGGAAATGGGAAAAGGGAAAGAAAGTGGAGGGCATTAGACATAGGAGGGGAAACACACTGAAGATGGTGGTATCCAGAATCAAAATACTGGGGAATATGAATGGAGGGGAAGAGGGGGTGAAAATACAAACAGAGGGAAGATATCATGGAGGGCAATAAAGAGTTAGTAATTATAACTTTGAATGTGAATGGGATAGCACAGTGGATTAAAAACCAGAATCCTACAATATGCTGCTTACAAGAAACACATTTGAAGCAGAGAGATGCATATAGAGTAAAGGAAAAAGGTTGGAACATAATATATTTTGTTTCAGCTGACATGAAAAAAGCAGGGGTAGCAATCTTTATCTCAGACAAAGCAGCTACAAAAATAGATAGCATTAAAAGAAATAAGGAAGGAAACTATATCCTCCTAAAATGTCCTATAGACAATACAGTAATTTCAATACTAAATATGTATGAACCTAATGGTATAACATGTAAATTCTTAGAGGAGAAGTTGAAAGAGCTACAGAAAGATATAGATTGCAGAACTCAACTAGTGGGAGACCTCAACCTACCACTCTCAGATTTAGAGAAATATAACCATAATATAGACAGGAAGAAAGTAAAGGAGATGAATAGATTGTTAGAAAACCTAGATATGATAGACTTATGGAGGAAACTGAATGGGGATCGAAAGGAATATATGTTGTTTCTGCAGTCCATGGCACTGAAAATAAAAGTGACCATGAACTAGTGCATAAAGACCTAATGACAAACTGCAGAAAGAAAGAAATAGGGAATACATCTTTCTCAGATCATAATACAATAAAAATCAAATGAATTACTGGACCATGGAGATACGGACCCGAAACAAATTGGAAGCTGAATAAGCACATTTTACACAATGAGTGGACCAAACAACAAATTATAGAAAGAATTGATTATTGCATCCTAGATAATGACAATAATGAAACAATATAACAAAATCTATGGCACTCACACAAAGCAGCTGCCAGAGGATACATTAAATCTTTAAATGCTTATATGAAAAAAATTGAGAAAGATGAAACCAATGAAATAAATATGAAACTAAAAAAAAATTAGAGAAAAACAAATTAACCCCCATTAAATACCAAATTGGAAATTTTTAAAATTAAAAGATAAATTAATAAAATCAAAAGCAAGCAAGCTATTGAACTAATAAATAAATCCAAGAGTTGTTTTATGAAAAAAATAAAAAAAAGAAAGAAAAAGTCAAATTGCTAGTATCATAAATGAAAAATGTGAACTCACCACCAATGAGGAGGAAATTAAAGTAATAATTTGAAATTATTTTGCCCAAATTTATGCCAATTAATTTGACAATCTAAGTGAAATGGATGACTATTTATAAAAATTTAAGTTGCCCAGTTTAAGTGAAGTGGAAATTAAATACATAAAATATCCTATCTCAGAAAAAATTTAAACAAGCCATTATTGAACTCCCTATGAAAAAAACTCCAGGGTCAGATGGATTCACAACTGAATTCTTTCAAATATTATGGACCATTTGGTTCCAATTCTATAAAAAACTCTTTGGAAAAATAAGTAAAGACGGAACTGTGCCTAACTCTTTCTATAACACCAATATGGTGCTGATACCTAAACCAGGAAGAGTTAAAACAGAGAAAAAAAATTATAGACTTATTTCCCTGATGAATATAGGTGCAAAAATATTAAATAAAATCTTAGCAAAATGATTACAAGTTATCACTAGGATAATACACTATGACCAAGTAGGATTTATTCCAGGAATGCAGGGTTGGTACAATATAAGGAAAACTGTTAGTATAATTAATTATAGCAATAACAAAATAATCAGAAATCTCATGAATATATAAATAGATATTGAAAAATACAGCATCCATTCCTACTAAAAACACTAGTGTTAGAAATAAATGTTTTTTTTTTTCCTTAGAATAATAAGCATTATCTATCTGAAAACATCAACAAGCATTTTATGCAATGGAGATAGTCTAGAGATTTTCCCAATGAGATCAGGGGTGAAACAAGGATGCTCATTGTCACCAATACTATTCAATATCATATTACAAATGTTAGCCTCAGCAATAAGAGAAGAAAAAAAATTGAAGCAATTAGAATTGGTAAAAAAGAGACAAAACTCTAACTCTGTAGATAGCATGATGGTATACCTAGAGAATCACCAAAAATCATCAAAAAGCTACAAGAAGTAATTAGCAACTTTAGCAAAGTAGCAGGATATAAAATTAATCTTCATAAATCCTCAACATTTCTATAGATAACTAGCAAGAAACAGCAGAAAGAACTAGAAAGAGATATCCCATTCAAACTAACCTCAGACAATTTAAAATACCTGGGAATCTATCTGCCAAGGCTGACTCAAAAACGTTGTGAAAACAATTGCAAAACACTTCTCACACAATTAAAATCAGATTTAAATAACTGGGGAAACATCAACTGCTCATGGATAGGCCAAGCTAATATAATAAAAAATGATATTTCTACCTAAACTAAATTACTTGTTTAGTGCCCTACCAAGCAAAATTCTAAAAGATAACTTTAATGAGTTAGAAAAATTTGTAAGTAAATTCATATGCAGAAATAAAAATTCAAGAATTTCCAACAATTCAATGAAAAAAGTGCAAAAAAAGGTGGATTAGCCTTTCCAGATATAAAAATTATATTATAAAGCATGAGTCATCAAAACTCTCTGTTATTGGTGAAGAAATAGAGTGGTGGATCAGTGGAATAGATTAGATGCAATATCAGGAAATTTTTATAATATGTTTGATAAACCCAAAGAGTCCAACTATTGGCATAAAATCTCTCTTCAATAAAAACTGTTGGGAAAATTGGAAGTTATTGTGGAAGAACCTTGGAATAAACCAACACCTCACACCCTATACCAAGAAAAGTTCAAAATAGATACAGGATTTAGACATAAAATACAATATTATAAGCAAGCTTGAAAACCAAGTAGCAGTTTACCTGTCAGATCTATGGAATGGGAAGCACTTTATGATCAAGGAAGAGGTGGAGAACATCATTAAGAACAGTCTATATAATTTTGATTACATTAAATTAAAAAAGCTTTTGCACAGATAAAATCACTATATCCAAGATCAAAAGAAGTGTATTAAATTGGGAAACAATTTTTACAACTAGTATTCTTGACAAGGACTCATTTCTTTAATATGGAGAACTGAGTCACATTTTTCAAAAAAAAGTCATTTCCCTATTGACAAATAGTCAAAGGATATGCAAAGACAATTTATGGATGAGTAAATTGAAGTGATATATAGTCATATGAAAAATTGCTATAAATCATTACTTATGAGAGAAATTAAATCATCTCTGAGATACCACCTCACACCTCTCAGACTGGCAAATATGACCAGAAAGGACAATGAACAATGTTGGAAGGAATGTGGGAAATTTGGAACTTTGTTGGTGGAGCTGTGAACTCATCCATGCTTTCTGGAGAACAATTTGGAATTTTGCCGAAAGGGCAAAAAAAATGTGTATACCCTTTGATCCAGTAAAACCACGACTAGGTCTAAAACCTGAAGAGAAGATGAAAAAGTCAAAAATATCATTTGTACAAAAATATTCATAGTGGCCTTGTTTGTGTTGGCAAAGAATTTGAAAGTGGGTAAATGTACTTCAGTTGGGGAATGGCTTACCAAACTGTGCTAGATGTATGTCATGGAACACTATTATTCTATTAGAAACCAAAAGGGATGGAAGCTTATGGAAGCCTGGAAGGATTTTCATGAACTGAAGCTGAATGAAATGAGTAGAACCAGAAATACATTGTACAACCTAACAGCAACATGGGAGTGATGCCCAACCTCAATGTTTTTGCTCATTCCCATCAGTGCAAAAATCAGGGACAATTTTTGGGTATTTGTGAAGGAGACTACCCCCTGTATCCAAAGAAAGAATCATTGAGTTTGAACAAAGGCCTAAAACTATTCCCTTTAATTTAGGGAAAAACAACCCCAAAACCCCATTATCTTAATATGTAATTCTGCTGTCTCTTATACTATACATTATAAAGACTAAGAGACTGCCTTCTGTGTGGAGGGGAGGAAGATTGGGGGAAAACTGTAAAACTCAAACAAAAATCTCAAAAAAATAAATTCAATCTCCAACATTTAATATCTGTCTCATCTTAGACAAATTACTTATTCTCTCAATAATAAAATGGGGTAAATATTCACTCCTACTTCCCAGAGTTGTAAGGATTAAATGATCCAATATTTTTGAAGTACATAATAACACTTGGTTTGTAGTAGTATTCTGAATTCTGATTTTTATTTTCAAGACAACTGAGTGGCAAAATCGATAGAGTACTGGACCTGTAATAAGGAACTGAATTCAAGTTGGTCCCCAGACACTTCTTAACTCTATGATCCAGAGAAATATATTTAACATCTCTCTGGATCAGTTTCTTTATTTTTCTTATTTTTTTTTATTTTTTGCAATGCAGCGGGGTTAAGTGACTTGCCCGAAGTCACACAGGTAAGTAAGAATTAAGTGTCTGAGACATGATTTGAATAGGACTAGTGTTCTATCCACTATGCCACCTAGCTACACCTGGCTCAATTTCTTTAGCTAAAAAAATAAAGATTATACTATCACCTCTCTCTCTCTCTCTCTCTCTCTCTCTCTCTCTCTCTCTCTCTCTCTCTCTCTCTCTCTCTCTCTCTCCCTCCCTCTTTCTCAGGGTTGTTTTAAGGAGCAAAAGAAATAATATTTTGAAATTGCTTAGTACAATGTCTTGCACATAGTAGATTCTAAAGAAATAGTCATTCCCTTCCCATTTCTTTTCTTTTCAAATTCCTCTAAGGCAATTATTAGAAATATTATCCTGGGCAAGTAATTTAATCTTTTTGAATCTCAGTTCTCTCAGTACTAAAAGGGTGATAATCTTGCTCTAATTAACTTCCCCACAGGGTTTTTAACCAGTATCCTATGTGATCATTTTTATAAAATGATTTAGGATCTTTAAGAGATTTCTAAATGTCAGTTTTTGTTGTTTCTATATGCTAGATATAACTCTTGAGTCTAACCTCATTCCAGGTCCATCTCCCCACCATATCTGAGATAATACCAGTCAACCAGTTAATGCATGCAACTATATATATTCTCAGGCACAAACCAGAATAACATCATCATCATCATCATCATAACTTATAATAACAATTTCAAAAATAATAATAATAACATTAAAAAAATAACATATAAAGTACTTTCTACTAGAAGAGAGTCTTGGTCTGGGCTTTCCCTTAAGACTATATAAAGAATTATTTGAAAATTGTAGAACAGCTAGATGTCATGTGGTGAGGAAACTGACTAGTCAGGAGTCCTGTTTCCATTTTAAATCTAGAACATTTGAAATGGTTTTGTTTCCTTAATTCTATACTACAGTCTGCCTTTAAATAGAGTAGCAGGAAGCAAAACACACCCTTTGTACTGTCTCTGCTTCTTGACTACTTCTCAGGAGGAGGGGAAAAGTAAGAAAAAAATAGGGAGGAAATGGAAACTATTATTCATAATTCAGGGCTTCATCTGATAGCTGAATAACTTACAAAGGGAATAGTACTGTTAAAAACTAAAGTCACATTTCTTTATTTTTTGCCTCATCTCAGGTTGATGTTTATAATGTCTAATGTATTATATCTTCCTAGAAGTAGTCCAAATAACTCTCAGTAGTCATATTTTTCCAGGAGTAACCATCTATAAAATGTGTCACTATTTCACTATGTAGTTTTATTTTCAAAATGCCCTGCCTCTTTGATATAAAAAGACATCTGA
This sequence comes from Macrotis lagotis, assembly GCF_037893015.1. Lineage (NCBI taxonomy): Eukaryota > Metazoa > Chordata > Mammalia > Peramelemorphia > Peramelidae > Macrotis > Macrotis lagotis. The sequence goes on from NC_133666.1 coordinate 377,509,059, forward strand.
AGTGGAAATACTTCACTATTAATGAAATGCATAGTCAAGGTCATAGTAATTTCTTGTTTTTAAGGAAATATTTTCTTTTGAATACTAGCCCTCTCCTTCCTCCCAAAAATAAATAAAAGGAACAATAAAAGGTCCCTACATTACCTTGAAGTACCAATGTGTTCAGCTTTTTAAATAATAAACTGAACTGCTCTCTGTTGTGTCAAAATGTAGACCAGGTGGCCAGAAAGATAACATGACAACTTTAGAAAAGAATTTCCTACTCTTTCAAGCCTTAAGAACTGATTCTTTCACTCCTCAAAAGCTAACAAGCAAAGCAAGAATATATTTAAAAGAGGATATAGTAGAGTTGGTGGTGGGAGGAGGTGTCATTTCTATTCACTGTTTCAACTGCCTAAGTGATGCAACCATATTAGCAAAACCAAACTGAAATTTGTTTTCTACTTCTATGAAAAGACTAATGATATGGCTAAGGAAATTCTATAAATAATCTATCCAATTGACCTGGGGATTTGTATTCTAAAGTTATTAAGGAGAAACAAGGAAATTTGTGGAGATACGTTTCAGAGATTTATTAATAGCGCCTGGAGGGGTCTCCAAATCAAAGAATTTATCTGTGTGATATATATGACTAACAAGTTCTTCTCCCAAAGAAGTTGCTGGTGATTTAGCTTGATTTAGGCATCAATTTCTATAGCTTACCTTGTTAGTGGATTTAGTGACATATTGTTATTAGGATTCTGTAGCAGTGACAAGGGTGCTAAGATATTTCACCTTTGCAGAATATTCTGTCAAGAAACTGAATGTTTCTAAAGCAAAGAGGGTTATAGTTACATTCCTTCCTATTGGACTGAAAATCAAGGGTGAGTGTCCCTATATGATTTTCCTGGTATAAAATCATTTTCAATTTTACTCTGTACATGTACATGTGTCAGTGTTTTCTAAGTCTCTGAAATTTTATTTTGTGGATAAGATAACCAATTCAATGACAAAATCTTATATTAGAAGAGCAGATACAAACTTGTGGATACATTAATAGCACTACTACTTAGCATCTTTATAAGAAGTTTGTTTTCTGTCAAAACAAAAATGGGATAATTATCACCAAAACTCTCCATTTCATGCATAAGAAAAATGAATAACAAATAAGAATGCAATTTACTCAATTCATTAAAATCTAAATAATTCAATGTCATAAGCAATACTCATTATCCCTTTGATGATTCCAACAAGAAAAATTATAAACAACCAACAAAACTAGACAACCACATAAGGATGACTAAATATTTGCTCAAATTCATATGCAAAGTAGAAGGAAAAGGAAAGGAGAAAGTAACATGCAATAAAAGATACAAGAGGAAAAAAAGAGTATTGTCACAGACTGAATTAAGGTCATACTGTTAGTATTCTTTCTTTGCATATCTGTAAAGTATTAATATATTTTCATTTTCCTTCATCTAGAAAATTAAGGTAATTTAATTTATTTAACATCACAATGTGTCTTAATTTTGGTAAATTTAGTTTTTATGGAAGATAATTTACATTGTACAAATCTGTGAAGTAGGAGAACATTATTCTTAATTCTGACGGTTTCTATTAAACCACATACATTCTTAAGCAAATAAAATATAAATTTCAAACAGTCAGTTAATGAATGGAGGTAACCTCATAGCCACCTCCACTGCATTCTAGTCCTATGTATGAGTAATGGACAAAATCAACCTGAGAAAGTCACTTAAGCTTTCATTACTCTAGACCAGTGATGTCAAATTCAGATAGAAACTGAGGTCTAAGGATTCTTGCTACCTGTGTAGTAACATAGGAAACCACATATTAACATCATCTGATTTCTGTTCTATTTTTGTTTTGCTAGTTAAATATTTCCTAATTACATTATAATCTAATTATTTTCATTTAAGAGAATTTCTCTGGGTGAAATATTTTCCTATTTTTGGCAACTTTAAGACTGTAAAAAAGAAGGAAAGTGCTAAGCAGAGTTGGTAGAGGAAATAATCTATCAGATAGTATATTTTTTGTTATGTAATAGGAATAATACAGATTTTCTCCAAAAACACAAACCTTTTGCTCATCTGAAAGGTATAATACAGGATGCCAATGGTTTTATTCATTTACTACTCTAGGACAGCTTTAATAGTAACATAGTTAAATCTTTTCTTAGATAAATACAAAACCTCTATCACTTCACAGGAAACAAAATTTTAGGAAGTGAAACTTATGTATTAATCAGTTAATTATACAATATGTGTCTACTATGTTCCAAATTCTGTTCTAGGTAATATGAATTCTAAATAAAAATGAAACAATCCCTACCCTCAAGTAATTATATTCCATAGAGGAAGATGATAGACACCTGTGCAGAAATATACAAAATAAATATGATGTAAATTAGGGAAGCAGAAAGTAGAAGAAGAATGGGTTAATATATATACATATATTTATATATGCATATATATTGATCAGGAAGCACTCTATACAAAATGTGATACTTTATTTGAGGTATAAAACATCAAATTACTAAAGTTGAAAGTGAATTCAAAGGTCATCTCATTGAACCCCATCACTGTAAATATGAGGAAATTGAACTCAACTAACATGGGATTATACAAGGTAGTCACTGAGGAATTGCCATTGAGAAATAGCTTGAAAAGTCATCAAGAAAGGACATGAAAAGGCTTGTTTGAAGAACAGAAAAAAGGCCCTTATGCTAGGCCCTGGGAAATAGAGTCAAACCATAAAAGTGTAAATATCCTGTGTTTAAACTTTTACCAAAATTTTTTTTTGTCATTATGTGATGAATGAAACAATTAAATAGTTTTCACTTAAAGGTTTACATTTCTAATGTCATTCCAATCACATAATTAACCTGTAGATACATGTTTTAAAGTATCATTTTCTCCCCTAGTTTTGCTATAAAGAAACAGTCTAAGAAACCCCTCATAACTGCCACTTGGAATGTCTGATCTATTTCAAAACTAAGTTGAAATGCCACCTTGTATATGAAACCTTAACATACCATCCTTAGTTCTGTGTATTTGTGTAAGCAGAAACGCAGAAGAATACTACATAATTTGAAAGGGAAAGCACATATATACCTAGGCAACCACATAGATACGCTATCTAACAGATCTGCCTGCATGTTTGTGAATATACTCTTTCTTCATAATGTAAGAACTGGTGGGAGTATGTGTGTATATATATATATATATATATATATATATATATATATATATATATACATATATATATATGTGTGTGTATGTGTGTGTGTCTGCATGTAACATGCTTATAAACACATAAGATCACATATGGCCATAGTTACGGCAAGGAGTAACTCACATTCTCTAGAAAAATGTTCTTTCTAGGAAATCCTTTTCTCTAATTCATATGAGTCTCATGAAGTTCTCCTTAGGCATAATGTAGCTTTCTATGAGGTTCCTTTTAAGTATTTTAGGTTGTCTTTATAAATTCATATAGGTTTTCTTAGGTATAAAATGCAAACACTACTGACAGTTACTGCCAATCTAGAGATGCTTCCAAGATATCAATGATAAGTCAATGCCCTCCAAACAAACTAGGACTACATCTTTTACTCAGTGACTAGAATGTTTGGGTCCCAAACTTGTATATTTTTTAAAGGTGACCCACAAGGAAACATGAATCTCCACAGTTTATATCCATGCATCTGTTTTACAAATTCATTTCATCCCATTTCCTTCCCTCTTCATAAACTGAACAATAGAGATGTTCTTCCCTCCTTACAATAGATGCTTTAAATAGAGTGATGTAATTACTTGATAATCCCTATTGATCCCTATCCTAAAATACATGTTTGGTAATTATTTAAAATGTTTGTTAAATTCTCTCTCCCTTATCACCCTTAATGTTGCCCCTGAAAAGACAAGAAATATGGTAACTCTTATACATATGAAGTTACACAAAACGTTTTTATATTTGCCATTCTGCAAAAAAGAAATTAAAAAAGGTTATATTTCAATCTTCTCTCAGAGTTCATCAATTCTCTCAAGGTGGATGCAATTTTTTACAATGAGTCCTTCAGGATTATTATAATGGTCAAAGTAATTAGGTCTTTCAAAGTTAATTGTTATTGCAATATTGCTGCTACTATGAATACTATTCTCCTAGTTCTGCTCATTTCATTTTGTATCAGTTCATAAAAATTTTCCTTGATAATTCTGAAACCACACTCTTAATAATTTTCATAGCACAATAACTGTTTCCTAATTGACTTGATTGATTAATTGCTTTCCTTCTGGTCACAAATCTAGGAAGTAAATAATGCAGTATTATAATAATAATAATAACTAATATTTACAAATCTCTTTATCATTTTCAATCTACCTTACTAATATTATCTTATTGGATCATAACAAATGCCTTAGGAGAAGGTATTTGTATTTTACAATTGGACAAACTGAGTAAGCAGAACTTAATTGACTTGGCCCAAGGAAGCATTTAAAATTGTACTTGAACTCATGTCTTCTGGAAAGCATGTCCAATCTGAGTAAATGTCATTTTGGGCATTTTTTTAAAGTGCCATACAATATCTTTTAATCTAACTTACCATCCAATTGGGGGAAAAGGCACATGGTTACGATAGAAAGAGAATTTGAATATTTGCAAAGCATAGTGGTGGCAAAAGGGAGAGTGAAATCAGTAGAAGTAGAAGTTTAAAGTGGAGATTTTGAATTTAAGAAGAGTTTTGTGAAGAAAATGGCACCTGAGTCAGAACCTTAATGGTGAGAAAGAAAAAATAATGCAATTTATTTTTGCATACACAAAGCAAACTTACACTTTACTACTTTACTGTAAAGATTGTACATTCTTCTAATGTTGAGAGATCATTATCACCCTGGGAGTTCCTCAGTGGAAGAACAATACTTTACTGAATTAATGATCCACTCTATTTTTTGACACTGGAAAGTCCCCCTCCGACAAAATTAAGAAATCATGATTTATTGTTTAACTTTACTTTCTGTCACTGATCTTATTGAAAGTAAGTTTGATAAAATTTAGAATGAGAAATGATAACAGAAGTTTGCTCATAATATGTGAAGCAATCTTTGCTACAAATGATCTTGGTTGTGTCCACTTGCTAGGTTTTTATTTCCTAAATTGATTCCTCTAAAGAAATTATAAGGTTACATTGTAGGCAATTTTCCTAATTATTAAGCACATAACAAACTTTCTTTCCTAATAAAAGGGAAATTCTGAAATAAAAAGGTAAAGTTTATATTTTATTCATGAAGATCAAGGTCATTCCAATTCAATGGATAATTTCCAAGAAATCTTTTTTCATATAAAAACTCAAAAAGGAGCTAAAACCATTTAAGTAATGTAACTTAACAACAACAACAAAAGAAATATAACTTAAAAACTGGTAAAAGAGGTGAGAATGATATAAGAGAATTAATTTTTAAATAGTCAAAAGCTTGGTAAAGAGAAGAAAATTGCTCAAAAAGTAGGCTTGGATAAATGAAAAAGGAGATTCTAAAGTTCATTAAGGAAAACAACTCCTTAAAAAGTAAAATTTGCAAAATAGAAAAGAAATTACAAAATCTAATTGAGGAAAACAACTCCTTAAAGGTTAGAATTGGACAAGTGAAAGTAAATGTTTCATTGAATATATTGTATCAAACAAATTCAAAGGAAGAAAAGTATATTTATATTTTATATACTTATAAATAATTATATATGAATTTTGTATACATTTTTATATTTAAATATAGAAATATAAACTATCTCAATTGAAAAGCAATTGTTCTGTCAAATAAATAGAGGAGAGATTATTTTTAAATCATTGAAAAACCTAAAATCAAAATAAAAAAAGCAATACCTGGAGAGCATCTTACAAGAAATTATAGATGAAACACATACACAAACACACACACACACACACACACACACACACACACACACACACACACAAAACCCTTCAGAATCTGATTAAGACTTCATAAAAATTACCTTTTATCTTTTTCTTTCCCTTAATCCCAATTCCTTGTACTGAAAATAACTATTCTGTAAAGATGTTTATCAAAAATGTGTATATTAATATTAACCTGACTGATCACCCTGAGGGAGGTAGGAAGGAAGGGTGGAAGGAAATTTTGTAACTTAAAAATTTACATGTGCATATGGATGAAAGTAGATAAATTAATCAATTAATTTAAAAACAGAAATTATTGAGGAAAAGTGCCCTAAAATCTTGCAATCAGAGAGAAAATGAGCAATAAAAGGATGCACTAAACACCCTAGAAAAAACATTCTAAAATAAAATCTCCGAGGAACATTATAGTGAAATTTCAGAACTCTTCCTTAGGTCAAGGAAAACTACTGCAAGTGATCAGAAAGAATCTCTTCATATATCATTAGCAAACAATCAGGATTACTTAGGATTTAGCATTTGAAAAATTATAAAAAAATTGGGGTCATGGAACATGATATTCCAGAAGACAAAGGAGATAGACCTACAGTCAAGAATCATTTACCTGGCAAAACTTAATATAATACATCAAGGAGAAAATGATCATTCATTAAAATGGAAGGGTTTCAAACTTTCATAAGGAGAAGACCAGAATTAAATCAAATATATAATCACCAAGATGAAGATCCAAGAGAAATGAGAACAGGTTAAAAAAAAGAAAACAATACATAAGGAATTCACGTGAATTAAACTACTTAGGTGCCTACATGGGAAGTTTATACTTAAAATTCTTCAAAACTTGTATGACTAATAGTATTTCTGGAAATAAAATACAAACATAGAGAGAACAGGATTAAGGTGAATTTGAGAGAATGACATGAAAAAAAATTAAATCATGGGAAAAAGGGGAACATTGGGTACAGAAGGGAGACATACAATGGGATGAATTATTTCACATAAAGATGGGTATAGTACACATTATAGTAGAAAGAAAAATGGGCAAGCAGGAATGTACATTGGGTAAAGATTACTTTCGTCAGTATCGGGTCAAATTAATTATAGAAATCTATCTTACCTAATAGGGAAGAAAGAGGAGAAGAGATTAAATAAAGGGAGAAGGGACAGAACAAACAGAAGAGAGGCCAAATTTGTGGGGGATGGAAATGACAGACACAAGCAAATACTGGTGAGAAGGGAAAAGAGGAAAGAAAAGATTGAAGAAACAGAAAGAAAAAATTCATGGAAGTAAATATACAGTTATAATCACAATTGTTATTATGAATGGTATGAACTCTCATAAAAAGCATTAGCTGTTTATGCCAATTTTTAAATCAATTTTGTGTCATATAGGTTCCATTATTTTTTATTTTGTGTTTAATTCTGTGGTTTATATGTCATTTCTCATTCAAAAAAACTTGTGAAAAATGTAGTTCTGAAAATAATACTTCTAAGATTGTATGAGACATTTGAGGCTATTGTCAGCTTGTGAAAAGCAAGTATATAAAGGATAATTTCTCTATATTTAAAAAGTTTTAGTTACACCAAAGCAAACCAGTAAGTGCAAATTATTTTTAAAAGCTCTTAATGAAAGAAAATGTTGTCTCAAAATATCCTATTTCTCGGAAGATAAGCCTTCAGAAGTACCTGAAATCTGGAGCAGTTATTATTGATTCCTATATAGTATAAGGACTCTACAATGTTAGGAGAAGAGTATGGTGACCAATCACTTACTAACTCTCTAGATGAAAAAATAAAACTTTTCAAAAACAAGATGTTTAAAGATTAGAGTATTAAAAATTGGAAAAGTAATTATATTGGTGACATTGGCTCATATTCTTCAAGATTACAACAAAACCATTTTCAGTAGAAATTCAGAGAAGTTTATAAGATCTGTATATCTACATCACACTGTAAAACATTGTTCATCCAAAAAACAAACAAACAAAAAGTTTAGACTTTTTTTTTCTGATAGCAGGTTTGGAAATTTGTTCCAATGGAATAAAGGAAAAATAATTCTTTGATAAATATATTAATACATTGAGAATTGGAATTTTCTTGAATCATATTACTTCAAAGACTTAATATATTATGCCCTTGCACCATAACAAATGACATGTGAAATTAAGAAATTTGTCCAAGTAATGGAAATATATATTTTGATTATCTGAGAATTCCCTTAATTTAAATCCTACTAAAATCCTATAGCACTGATTTTATTTTTAAATTTGTGTGTTTGTGTTCCAGTGAAGAATTAGGGATTTTTCTTAAACTACTATATAAATCAAAACAAAAACACAGGATAGAAATGTAACAGGACATAAAGTTGTATTTTCTAATAATCAAGATCAATGGATTCCCTAAGAACCACCCTTGTTCCCCTGGGGTTTCTATGCAGCCAGATTAAGAATCCCTGATCTAAACTGTGCTCATAATAGCAAAAATGTAAAATGCTCATGGTTAGCTTGAGCTAATAGAAGAAAAATGACAATTCCACTCAAATTAAATTACTTATTCAATGTCACACAATCAAACTACCAAATTATTACTATACTGAGCTAGGAAAAAATAGTAGTAAAATTCATCTGGATCAACAAAAGGGCAAGAATAGCAACAGAACTGATGAAAAAAAATGTAAAGGAAGGTGGCCTAGCTCTACCAGATCTAAAACTATACTGTAAAGTACCAGTCATCAGAACTGTCTGGTAATGGTTAAGAAATAGATCAGTGGATCAGTGGATTAAAATAGGTAGAGAAGAAGTCATAGTAAATGACTACAGCAGAGATAAGAACTATTTGTCAAAAATTGTTGTGAAAACTGGAAAATAGTATGGCGAAAATTAGGCATAGATCCATATCTCACACCTCATACCAATATAAGCTCAAAATGGGTAGAGGATTTAGGAATAAAGGGAGATGTCATAGAAAAATTAATAGACCAAGAAATAATAAATCTATCAGATCTATGGAAAAGGGATAAATTTATGATCAAACAAAAATTAGAGAATACTATAAAGTACAAAATGAATTATTTTGACTCTATTAAATTAAAAAGTTTTGGCACTAATAAAATCAATGCTGCCAAAATTAGAAGGAAAGCAGAAAGCTGGTAAATAATCTTCACAACTAGAATTTCTGATAAAGGTCTCATTTCTAAAATACATAGAGAACTGCATCAAATTTATAGGGCCACAAGTCTTTCTCCAATTTATAAATGATCAAAAGATATGAACAGAGAGTTTTTAAATGAAGAAATTAAAGCTACATATAATCATATGAAGAAATGTACCAAATCATTATTGATTAGAGAAATGCAAATTAAAACAACAATGAGGTGTCATCTTACACCTATTAGATTGGCTAAGATGAGAAAAAGGGAAAATGATCGGTTTTGGAGAGGTTGTGGGAGGATTGGGACATTGATGCATTGTTGGTGAAGCTGCGAATGAATCCAGCCTTTCTGTAAAGCAATATGGAACTATGCCTAAAGAGCAATAAAACTGTTCATACCCTTTGATCCATCATTTCCAATTCTAGCTATGTATATAGAAGAAATTATAAAATAAAAATCTTTAAGTAGTAGGAAAGAATTCAAAATTGAGGGCATGCCCATCAATTTGGGAATGGCTATGCAAATTATGGTACATGAATACTATATAATACTATTGATCTATAAGAAATCATAAATGGTTGGACTCTTGAGAAGCATGGAATGACTTATGGGATCTGATGTGAAGCAAAGGGTAGAAACAAGAGAACAATGTACACATCAACAACAACATTGTGAGTTGAACAAACTTGATGGAAGCAGCTCCTATTAGCAGTCTGGAGAGCTAGAACAATTGTATGAACTATATTGTCCCCATCCAGAGGAATAAAAACAAAACAAAACAAAACAAAACATACACAAAAATAGTCCTTCCAAATTTAATTAATACTTAATAAAATTATCTCTTTTGTGACTCTTTCCCTCAATCCTAATTCCTCATACAGAAAATTGCTAACGTGTAAACATGTTTATCAAAATATGTATGTACAATGCAAACCTGACTTTTTGATGCTGAGGGTAAGTGGGGTGGAAAGGGAGGGTGGAAGGAAGTTTTGTAACTTAAAAATATACATGTGCATATGGATGAAAATAAATAAATTTAATATTTAAAAAAAACTGCAATCTTAGCTCTACTTAATATCTATTATTCATAGTATACTTAAAATCCAATGTGATGTATGATTTTGTAATAAAAATTAAGTAACATTGCACAATGGTAAAAATAAAATCGTATTTAAAATGCATTAAGAGGGACAAGCTACACATAATTTTCTTACTATTCAATTTTTTAAGATTTATTGCAAAATGTAATAAAAATTTTTTTTATGAATTATCACACCAATACAGATTCACTAAATAAGGCTTATATTGTTAAATTTGTAATCAGAAATAGACTTAAGGTGGCAAATAGTTAAAATTATAATATACGTCACCTAGGTGCTGCAGTGGATGGAACACCGGCCCTAGAATCAGGAAGACCTGAGTTCAAATTCACCCTCATATATTTAATAATTACCTAGCTGTGTGAACTTGGGTAAGTAAACTTAACCCCTACCTTGCCAAAAAAATCAAATAACCAAACCAAAGAAGTATAGTATAGATATAAACATAAAGTAATTTGTTTATTTAACCTTCTAGTTTTTAAATGTGACTAAATAAGGAAACTCTCTCCAATATCTACATCAGAAACATACTAGCTATAATCTCCAGGAATGTCATTTAATTTTCTTTAAGTGTCTTAGGCATCCCTCTAAGATAGCTACATAAAAGATCCTTCCATGTGAATTTATTTAAAACAATGATTTCACAAGTATTTTAAAATGATTTTTAAGAAATGTATTTAGAGTTTATATGTATATATATATATATATATATATATATATATATATATATATATATATATATATATATATATATAACAAAGTATATGAAGTATATATCATCAAGCTAACTAGCTTCAAATTCTCAGTTCCGTCACATATAATATTGTTGACAGTGGCCAAATCATTTCATGTTCTCTGTACCCTGATATGTAAAATAAGAAGGAAAAACAAGATTTTTCCTCAATATTTCTTCCATGTATAATATGCTTAATTGACAACAAAATAAAAAAAAAGAACTAGGTTCTATAGGTCCTCCTTGAAAATACTTTTTAGACCACCATATCTATTTTTAAAATTCCTAAAGTCAATAAAGTTCAATGATATGGACAAATATTTCCAGTGAGATGGACTAATGGAATAGGGGTTTTCATTCTGCAAAGTCAGTTTTCTCATTGCTTTCTGTATTTCTGAAGAAGATCTTATAATGTAAGCAGCACCTTTCCATAAGTTAATGGAAAAGAAATGGAATCTTTACTTGTACAAAGCATTGGGCTAAGCAATGGACATGAACAAAGAAAATTAAACAATCTATTTTCAGGACATAAATAGGAAGCTTCACCTACAATTTAATGGAAAGGGGCCTTGTGGCACTTAAGGTGCAGCAACAAAGTAAATGTAATTCATCTTCTTTAATATCACCTCCATTAATAAAACCACATTTGTTTCTTTTGAAGCATCTGGAGGATGTTAAATGGAAAGAACGTCCTTTAGTAAGGATTTTCTATAAATTACTTCTGAGAAGGAAGGGATTGTAACCTGCAGAGTTAAGTAGCAGATTAACTTTCTTCCAAAGTCATTTCCCCACTCTATGACTGCCTGGAGAAGGCAAGAAGCAATGCCAATGGTGATACAATTATTTGGATATTTCCCAAATCCTCTTAACCAGGATCTAAGGGAAAGTGATAGTAAAAGTGACTTCAACTTGCCAACTTAGGTGACCTGAAATCTCAACCTTAGAGTTTCTCACTTTTTCATCTATAAAAAATTGACATGGCAGAGGAAGTTAACTATATTACTTTATTTTAACAATGCTTCCATAGATAATTACAGAGTGAAATTAAGCCAAATAACTTCTTTATGTTTTAATTAAGAAAGAAAATATATCAGAATTCACTTTCCACTTTGCAACTGAATCAAAATGTTACATGAATTAGTTTTCAACTATAATTATGAGACAAAACTTTGCATATCTTTAATCTTATCAATTTCTTTTTTTACATTGTTTAGTTTTTTTTTTTTGCAAGACAATCAGGTTAAGTGACTTGCCCAAGGTCACAAAGCTAAGTAATCATTAAGTGTGTGAGGTCAAATTTGAACTCAGGTCCTCCTGACTCCAGGACCAGTGCTGTATTCATTGCATCACATAGTTGACCCCACTCTTATTAATTTCTACTAAACTTTTGTATTCTGAAGTAGCTGGTTCTTTGTCCATTTGGTATTATGGTTGTGGCTACAACTATAAACATGGACTACAAAATAGAGAAAACATATTCAGAGTTTAATTATAATTTAAGCATGTCATTCATTAGCATCTTCTCTCTGTGAACAAAAACATACTCTCCCTCTACTGTTCTTTAATTCAGTTCTTTGGCAGGGGTAGAGTAGCTTCTGAAGTTCTCAAATCTGTTTATTGAAAGTTTTTATGTATGTTTATTTCCTCTTGTATGCCTTTTTCCTAACATTGTACTCAACTAACTGAGCTCTAAGAACCATTTGAATCTTAATTTCATAAATTATTTATTGAAAATTTAGCTTTTATTAATACTGCCTTGAATTTTTAACCTTATCCAACTCCCATAGCTTCATAATGCAATTTAAATAGAAATGAATGCAGTGACTGTGCAGTATTCATCTATATACTGTTTTTCTGTTTTGTTTTGCTTGAGTTTTCTGAACATTCAGTTGTATAAACACTATAAGCTTAAAATGCATATATATATTGTTTCTAGTTATATATAAAATGCATAATATGTATTTTATATAAACTATATTATGTATGTATATATATATATATATATATATATATATATATACACAGACATATATACATATATTCAAATTTCAACTACTAATTGATTCAACTTCTCTTGATCCCTTGATACTACTTCTTTTAGGGAGTGGGAGGGAGGTGATTGCCTAAAATATAATTCCCATAAGAGTTAGAATTAAAAGTAAGCAAATGGTTTTTGAAAGGAAAAAATGTTTAATAACAGAAGAGGGATATATATTGATCTCTAAAATGTAAATGTGAAAGAATTTTTGAAGCATATCGAGTATTTCTTACATCAGTTTAAAAGTTGTATGTGCCCATTTCTCTATGCACCTAGTCAGTCAAATGTGAAAAGAGGTGACTGGTTATCATAAAACAATGAAAGTCATATAGGATCTGGAAAGTGGACTAATAAGATGAAAATTGCATGAAAAACACAGGTGGGACTGAGGGGAAAAAAGAAAAGAAGCTCTTCATGGAGCTTATTTTACTAAGGAAAAAATATTTAATTTGGAAAGATTTCAAGTAAGCTAAAGGTTTTTTTTTTTTTTAACAATTGTTCAATAGCTGAGTCAATAGTTTGATGTTATTTGCCTTAGAACAGTGAGATCAACAAAAAAAATTGAGACTTTCAAGACCAAAGTGATGTGTTCTTGAAATACAAACCCTTAGGTGATGAACATTGTTGCTTTTTTCTATGATTTTTCAGGATAAATGAATCAGGAAGTTAAAGGGATGTAATTCCTCCAAAATATCATTCTTCAAGAAGGAATTTTAACATACAAAACAGAAATTCAAAATCTATTTAAAAGACCACAATCTCCTTTTCATAAACTTCTGTAATGGTTTTGGATAAAAATAGTTTATAGATAGTTCATCTATATCAGATTGGAGTCTTTGAATGAGAGTTTCACCTCCAGGTTAATTTCAGAACACCATCTTCCATGTGTCTTACTGAGGTAGGAAATCAATATCACTGAAACTACATCCATAAAAACTGAAATATTTGTTTACTCTGGATATTTATGGCTCTGAAATTAATCTGCACTCTTATATGGATAAGATTAAGAACAGTATAATAGTACTACCTATGTGTTTGTGTACATATACTACGCAATTATCCTCTGTCATTGCTATCCTATTAGCATACATACTGTAGGATTGGGATTTCCAAATCAGTATGTGGAAATTATAATTCACTTCATTGTCTACTCTGGGTTAAGGATTAAATTATTTTTCTTGAACTGTCAAATAATTTAATTTTCCTCATTAACTATAATTTAGGGAGATTCCCTACATAAATTGCCTAGAATAATACGAATTCCTGATCTCTATATATCTGTCTCAAAGCACAGTCTGTTTCTTCCTAATATTTCTTCCACTGCATTTTGCAAATTAAAAAAATATTTCTACACCAAGGCACTTAATATACCATCCAAAATTAATCATTGCTAGGTATCTCAAGAACTAAAAACTACATCTAGTGAAAAGTCAAGATTTGCATTAAACCTAGTAATACCCAGAATACACATAAAATATATAAACACATGATCCAAAATATTCAGAGCAGCTGTTTTTGTAGTGACAAAGGATTGGAAATTGAGGGTATGGCTATCAATTGGGGAATGGTTGAAGAAGCTATGATAAGTGAATATTATAGAATACTGTTGTTCTATCAGAAACCATAACTGTCTTCCAGAAAGACATCCCAGGATAAAACCTCAAAGAACTATTATAGCTCTATTACATAATTCTCAAATAAAGGAAAAATACTACAAGCAGGAATAAGGAAACAATTTAAACACAGGGGAAGCAGAATCAGGCTTACACCAGATTCATGAGTCTCAACATTGAAGAAATGGAGTGCCAGGAATACCATATATCAGAAGGTAAAGGACCTGAGTTTGCAACCAAGCATTTACTAAACTACAATATTCAACATCTAAGGAAAATGTAGATGGTCAATGAAATATAAGACCTCTAAATTTTCATAACTTAAATAGCATAACTGAACAGAGAATTCAATTGCCAAATATATGATTCCAGAAATGCATAAAACGGTAAATGAAAAGGGAAATGAAAAAACAAAAGAAATGTTATTCAAAATCATCAAATTGTATACAACCCTATGAGGGTTATAACCTTATACCACTTATAACTCTTGAGAATTTTATTTCTCTTGACATACTTAAAATCATTGAATATAACTGAAGAGATTTGACTTAGAGGATATGGGTATGATTGTGTCTTATCTTTCCATTTAAGAGGACCAAAATGGAATCACTATGTCTGAGTCAAAAAGCCCTGTTAAAAAGCACGGATGTTAACTTTAAACTTAAGTGTCTCAGTTCCCTGTGACTTAGTATAATTCTGCTTTACTCACAAATTTTAGCACTTTAACTGATGAGGGTATCATAAGCTCAGCAGTCCTGAGTCAGTGACTCCCATATTTCATAATCAATTAAAAAGTTGTTAATAGAGGCCTACAGATTGTCCCAGAACTTAGAGAACTTTGAGACTCTGGTTAATTTTAAAAAGGGTTGAATTTATTTATTTAACAAGGGTTTAACTACCCTGGGTGGGGAGCTAAAGGGGCAGTGCGAGAGAAAGTGTACTTGGGGAGGGGTACAGATGGTTCATGAAAGGATTTGACTTTGAATGATACCTTGGCTCATGAGGATTGTATATACTTGGGGGGGTACTTGAAAAGAGGTAATGTAAAAGTGATTATAATTTGATGTAATTTAAGGCTCTTGAGAAGTGTACTTCTAATGAGACAGAAGAAAAGAGGGTACTTAGCGAATTTGAGCCAATGCTGTTTTACAAACAATCAATAAATCAATCTGTGATGGTATTTACACACAAGATAAAGGGCAAAAGGATGAAGCAAAATATATTATGTTTCAACTGAAGTAAATTACGATCAGGAGTAGCAATTCTGATCTCAGATAAAAACAAAAGCTAAAATCTGTCTCATTAAAAGGGATAAGGAAGCTAACCACCATTTGTTAAAAGATACCATAGGTAACATAGCTAGATCATTATTTTTTTTTTAAGTTGGTATTATAACATTTATTAAAATAATGCTATGGGTTAATAGAAACAGCAAAGAACCAAAGAATTAAAATGCAAGCTATGTAAAATCTCAACTAAAACCTGAATTGTCTAATGTATTCATTCAGTAGCTAACTAAAAGCCCAAGATCATTATTAAGCATGTATGAACCTAGTGGTATAGCATTCAGATTTCTATAGGAAAAACTAGTGA